>NW_025728232.1:455000-541592 GCF_021461385.2 Schistocerca piceifrons
TGTCTACAGATGGTGAATGTTGGAAATGGTGCCTTCTGAGCTCCTTACTGTTCTCCTTCACCTAGGGTAGTGAGTAAGGTAGACGTGTACAGCTGTACGCTAACTATGCCTACAGATGATGAATGTCGGAAATGGTGCTTTCTGAGGCTCCTTACAGTTCTTGTTCATCAAGGGTAGAAAGTAAGGGAGACATGGTCAGATGTGCGCTAACTGTGTCTACAGATGGTGAATGTTGGAAATGGTGCTTTCTGAGGCTCCTTACAGTTCTTGTTCATCAAGGGTAGAAAGTAAGGGAGGCATGGTCAGATGTGCGCTAACTGTGTCTACAGATGGTGAATGTTGGAAATGGTGCCTTCTGAGCTCCTTACTGTTCTCCTTCACCTAGGGTAGTGAGTAAGGTAGACGTGTACAGCTGTACGCTAACTATGCCTACAGATGATGAATGTCGGAAATGGTGCTTTCTGAGGCTCCTTACAGTTCTTGTTCATCAAGGGTAGAAAGTAAGGGAGACATGGTCAGATGTGCGCTAACTGTGTCTACAGATGGTGAAAGTTGGAAATGGTGCTTTCTGAGGCTCCTTACAGTTCTTGTTCATCAAGGGTAGAAAGTAAGGGAGACATGGTCAGATGTGCGCTAACTGTGTCTACAGATGGTGAATGTTGGAAATGGTGCTTTCTGAGGCTCCTTACAGTTCTTGTTCATCAAGGGTAGAAAGTAAGGTTGACATGGTCAGATGTGCGCTAACTGTGTCTACAGATGGTGAATGTTGGACATGGTGCTTTCTGAGGCTCCTTACAGTTCTTGTTCATCAAGGGTAGAAAGTAAGGGAGACATGGTCAGATGTACGCTAACTGTGTCTACAGATAGTGAATGTTGGAAATGGTGCTTTCTGAGGCTGCTTACATTTCTTGTTCATCAAGGGTAGAAAGTAAGGGAGACGTGGTCAGATGTGCGCTACCGGTGTCTACAGATGGTGAATGTTGGAAATGGTGCTTTCTGAGCCTCCTTACAGTTCTTGTTCATCAAGGGTAGAAAGTAAGGGAGACATGGTCAGATGTGCGCTAACTGTGTCTACAGATGATGAATGTTGGAAATGGCGCCTTCTGAGCTCCTTACTGTTCTCCTTCACCTAGGGTAGTGAGTAAGGTAGACGTGTACAGCTGTACGCTAACTATGTCTACAGATGATGAATGTTGGAAATGGTGCTTTCTGAGGCTCCTTACAGTTCTTGTTCATCAAGGGTAGAAAGTAAGGGAGACATTGTCAGATGTGCGCTAACTGTGTCTACAGATGGTGAATGTTGGAAATGGTGCCTTCTGAGCTCCTTACTGTTCTCCTTCACCTAGGGTAGTGAGTAAGGTAGACGTGTACAGCTGTGCGCTAACTATGTCTACAGATGGTGAATGTTGGAAATGGTGCTTTCTGAGGTTCCTTACAGTTCTTGTTCATCAAGGGTAGAAAGTAAGGGAGACATGGTCAGATGTGCGCTAACTGTGTCTACAGATGGTGAATGTTGGAAATGGTGCTTTCTGAGGCTCCTTACAGTTCTTGTTCATCAAGGGTAGAAAGTAAGGGAGACATGGTCAGATGTGCGCTAACTGTGTCTACAGATGGTGAATGTTGGAAATGGTGCCTTCTGAGCTCCTTACTGTTCTCCTTCACCTAGGGTAGTGAGTAAGGTTGATGTGTACAGCTGTACGCTAACTATGTCTACAGATGGTGAATGTTGGAAATGGTGCTTTCTGAGGCTCCTTACAGTTCTTGTTCATCAAGGGTAGAAAGTAAGGGAGACATGGTCAGATGTGCGCTAACTGTGTCTACAGATGGTGAATGTTGGAAATGGTGCTTTCTGAGGCTCCTTACAGTTCTTGTTCATCAAGGGTAGAAAGTAAGGGAGACATGGTCAGATGTGCGCTAACTGTGTCTACAGATGGTGAATGTTGGAAATGGTGCCTTCTGAGCTCCTTACTGTTCTCCTTCACCTAGGGTAGTGAGTGAGGTAGACGTGTACAGCTGTACGCTAACTATGTCTACAGATAGTGAATGTTGGAAATGGTGCTTTCTGAGGTTCCTTACAGTTCTTGTTCATCAAGGGTAGAAAGTAAGGGAGACATGGTCAGATGTGCGCTAACAGTGTCTACAGATGGTGAATGTTGGAAATGGTGCTTTCTGAGGCTCCTTACAGTTCTTGTTCATCAGGGGTAGAAAGTAAGGGAGACATGGTCAGATGTGCGCTAACTGTGTCTACAGATGGAGAATGTTGGAAATAGTGCTATCTGAGGCTCCTTACAGTTCTTGTTCATCAAGGGTAGAAAGTAAGGGAGACATGGTCAGATGTGCGCTAACTGTGTCTACAGATGGTGAATGTTGGAAATGGCGCTTTCTGAGGCTCCTTACAGTTCTTGTTCATCAAGGGTAGAAAGTAAGGGAGACATGGTCAGATGTGCGCTAACTGTGTCTACAGATGGTGAATGTTGGAAATGGTGCTTTCTGAGGCTCCTTACAGTTCTTGTTCATCAAGGGTAGAAAATAAGGGAGACATGGTTAGATGTGCGCTAACTGTGTCTACAGAAGGTGAATGTTGGAAATGGTGCCTTCTGAGCTCCTTACTGTTCTCCTTCACCTAGGGTAGTGAGTAAGGTAGACGTGTACAGCTGTACGCTAACTATGTCTACAGATGGTGAATGTTGGAAATGGTGCTTTCTGAGGCTCCTTACAGTTCTTGTTCATCAAGGGTAGAAAGTAAGGGAGACATGGTCAGATGTGCGCTAACTGTGTCTACAGATGGTGAATGTTGGAAATGGTGCTTTCTGAGGCTCCTTGCAGTTCTTGTTCATCAAGGGTAGAAAGTAAGGGAGACATGGTCAGATGTGTGCTAACTGTGTCTACAGATGGTGAATGTTGGAAATGGTGCTTTCTGAGGCTCCTTACAGTTCTTGTTCATCAAGGGTAGAAAGTAAGGGAGACATGGTCAGATGTGCGCTAACTGTGTCTACAGATGGTGAATGTTGGAAATGGTGCCTTCTGAGCTCCTTACTGTTCTCCTTCACCTAGGGTAGTGAGTAAGGTAGACGTGTACAGCTGTACGCTAACTATGTCTACAGATGGTGAATGTTGGAAATGGTGCTTTCTGAGGCTCCTTACTGTTCTCCTTCGCCTAGGGTAGTGAGTAAGGTAGACGTGTACAGCTGTGCGCTAACTATGTCTACAGATGGTGAATGTTGGAAATGGTGCTTTCTGAGGTTCCTTACAGTTCTTGTTCATCAAGGGTAGAAAGTAAGGGAGACATGGTCAGATGTGCGCTAACTGTGTCTACAGATGGTGAAAGTTGGAAATGGTGCTTTCTGAGGCTCCTTACAGTTCTTGTTCATCAAGGGTAGAAAGTAAGGGAGACATGGTCAGATGTGCGCTAACTGTGTCTACAGATGGTGAATGTTGGAAATGGTGCCTTCTGAGCTCCTTACTGTTCTCCTTCACCTAGGGTAGTGAGTAAGGTAGATGTGTACAGCTGTACGCTAACTATGTCTACAGATGGTGAATGTTGGAAATGGTGCTTTCTGAGGCTCCTTACAGTTCTTGTTCATCAAGGGTAGAAAGTAAGGGAGACATGGTCAGATGTGCGCTAACTGTGTCTACAGATGGTGAATGTTGGAAATGGTGCTTTCTGAGGCTCCTTACAGTTCTTGTTCATCAAGGGTAGAAAGTAAGGGAGACATGGTCAGATGTGCGCTAACTGTGTCTACAGATGGTGAATGTTGTAAATGGTGCTTTCTGAGGCTCCTTACAGTTCTTGTTCATCAGGGGTAGAAAGTAAGGGAGACATGGTCAGATGTGCGCTAACTGTGTCTACAGATGGTGAATGTTGGAAATAGTGCTATCTGAGGCTCCTTACAGTTCTTGTTCATCAAGGGTAGAAAGTAAGGGAAACATGGTCAGATGTGCGCTAACTGTGTCTACAGATGGTGAATGTGGGAAATGGCGCTTTCTGAGGCTCCTTACAGTTCTTGTTCATCAAGGGTAGAAAGTAAGGGAGACATGGTCAGATGTGCGCTAACTGTGTCTACAGATGTTGAATGTTGGAAATGGTGCTTTCTGAGGCTCCTTACAGTTCTTGTTCATCAAGGGTAGAAAGTAAGGGAGACATGGTCAGATGTGCGCTAACTGTGTCTACAGATGGTGAATGTTGGAAATGGTGCCTTCTGAGCTCCTTACTGTTCTGCTTCACCTAGGGTAGTGAGTAAGGTAGACGTGTACAGCTGTACGCTAACTATGCCTACAGATGATGAATGTCGGAAATGGTGCTTTCTGAGGCTCCTTACAGTTCTTGTTCATCAAGGGTAGAAAGTAAGGGAGACACGGTCAGATGTGCGCTAACTGTGTCTACAGATGGTGAATGTTGGAAATGGTGCCTTCTGAGCTCCTTACTGTTCTCCTTCACCTAGGGTAGTGAGTAAGGTAGACGTGTACAGCTGTACGCTAACTATGTCTACAGATGGTGAATGTTGGAAACGGTGCTTTCTGAGGCTCCTTACTGTTCTCCTTCGCCTAGGGTAGTGAGTAAGGTAGACGTGTACAGCTGTGCGCTAACTATGTCTACAGATGGTGAATGTTGGAAATGGTGCTTTCTGAGGTTCCTTACAGTTCTTGTTCATCAAGGGTAGAAAGTAAGGGAGACATGGTCAGATGTGCACTAACTGTGTCTACAGATAGTGAATGTAGGAAATGGTGCTTTCTGAGGCACCTTACAGTTCTTGTTCATCAAGGGTAGAAAGTAAGGGAGACATGGTCAGATGTGCGCTAACTGTGTCTACAGATGGTAAATGTTGGAAATGGTGCTATCTGAGGCTCCTTACAGTTCTTGTTCATCAAGGGTAGAAAGTAAGGGAGACATGGTCAGATGTGCGCTAACTGTGTCTACAGATGGTGAATGTTGGAAATGGCGCTTTCTGAGGCTCCTTACAGTTCTTGTTCATCAAGGGTAGAAAGTAAGGGAGACATGGTCAGATGTGCGCTAACTGTGTCTACAGATGGTGAATGTTGGATATGGTGCTTTCTGAGGCTCCTTACAGTTCTTGTTCATCAAGGGTAGAAAGTAAGGGAGACATGGTCAGATGTACGCTAACTGTGTCTACAGATAGTGAATGTTGGAAATGGTGCTTTCTGAGGCTGCTTACATTTCTTGTTCATCAAGGGTAGAAAGTAAGGGAGACGTGGTCAGATGTGCGCTACCGGTGTCTACAGATGGTGAATGTTGGAAATGGTGCCTTCTGAGCTCCTTACTGTTCTGCTTCACCTAGGGTAGTGAGTAAAGTAGACGTATACAGCTGTACGCTAACTATGTCTACAGATGGTGAATGTTGGAAATGGTGCTTTCTGAGGCTCCTTACAGTTCTTGTTCATCAAGGGTAGAAAGTAAGGGAGACATGGTCAGATGTGCGCTAACTGTGTCTACAGATGGTGAATGTTGGAAATGGTGCTTTCTGAGGCTCCTTACAGTTCTTGTTCATCAAGGGTAGAAAGTAAGGGAGGCATGGTCAGATGTGCGCTAACTGTGTCTACAGATGGTGAATGTTGGAAATGGTGCCTTCTGAGCTCCTTACTGTTCTCCTTCACCTAGGGTAGTGAGTAAGGTAGACGTGTACAGCTGTACGCTAACTATGCCTACAGATGATGAATGTCGGAAATGGTGCTTTCTGAGGCTCCTTACAGTTCTTGTTCATCAAGGGTAGAAAGTAAGGGAGACATGGTCAGATGTGCGCTAACTGTGTCTACAGATGGTGAAAGTTGGAAATGGTGCTTTCTGAGGCTCCTTACAGTTCTTGTTCATCAAGGGTAGAAAGTAAGGGAGACATGGTCAGATGTGCGCTAACTGTGTCTACAGATGGTGAATGTTGGAAATGGTGCTTTCTGAGGCTCCTTACAGTTCTTGTTCATCAAGGGTAGAAAGTAAGGGAGACATGGTCAGATGTGCGCTAACTGTGTCTACAGATGGTGAATGTTGGAAATGGTGCTTTCTGAGGCTCCTTACAGTTCTTGTTCATCAAGGGTAGAAAGTAAGGGAGACATGGTCAGATGTACGCTAACTGTGTCTACAGATAGTGAATGTTGGAAATGGTGCTTTCTGAGGCTGCTTACATTTCTTGTTCATCAAGGGTAGAAAGTAAGGGAGACGTGGTCAGATGTGCGCTACCGGTGTCTACAGATGGTGAATGTTGGAAATGGTGCTTTCTGAGCCTCCTTACAGTTCTTGTTCATCAAGGGTAGAAAGAAAGGGAGACATGGTCAGATGTGCGCTAACTGTGTCTACAGATGATGAATGTTGGAAATGGCGCCTTCTGAGCTCCTTACTGTTCTCCTTCACCTAGGGTAGTGAGTAAGGTAGACGTGTACAGCTGTACGCTAACTATGTCTACAGATGATGAATGTTGGAAATGGTGCTTTCTGAGGCTCCTTACAGTTCTTGTTCATCAAGGGTAGAAAGTAAGGGAGACATTGTCAGATGTGCGCTAACTGTGTCTACAGATGGTGAATGTTGGAAATGGTGCCTTCTGAGCTCCTTACTGTTCTCCTTCACCTAGGGTAGTGAGTAAGGTAGACGTGTACAGCTGTGCGCTAACTATGTCTACAGATGGTGAATGTTGGAAATGGTGCTTTCTGAGGTTCCTTACAGTTCTTGTTCATCAAGGGTAGAAAGTAAGGGAGACATGGTCAGATGTGCGCTAACTGTGTCTACAGATGGTGAATGTTGGAAATGGTGCTTTCTGAGGCTCCTTACAGTTCTTGTTCATCAAGGGTAGAAAGTAAGGGAGACATGGTCAGATGTGCGCTAACTGTGTCTACAGATGGTGAATGTTGGAAATGGTGCCTTCTGAGCTCCTTACTGTTCTCCTTCACCTAGGGTAGTGAGTAAGGTTGATGTGTACAGCTGTACGCTAACTATGTCTACAGATGGTGAATGTTGGAAATGGTGCTTTCTGAGGCTCCTTACAGTTCTTGTTCATCAAGGGTAGAAAGTAAGGGAGACATGGTCAGATGTGCGCTAACTGTGTCTACAGATGGTGAATGTTGGAAATGGTGCCTTCTGAGCTCCTTACTGTTCTCCTTCACCTAGGGTAGTGAGTAAGGTAGACGTGTACAGCTGTACGCTAACTATGCCTACAGATGATGAATGTCGGAAATGGTGCTTTCTGAGGCTCCTTACAGTTCTTGTTCATCAAGGGTAGAAAGTAAGGGAGACATGGTCAGATGTGCGCTAACTGTGTCTACAGATGGTGAAAGTTGGAAATGGTGCTTTCTGAGGCTCCTTACAGTTCTTGTTCATCAAGGGTAGAAAGTAAGGGAGACATGGTCAGATGTGCGCTAACTGTGTCTACAGATGGTGAATGTTAGAAATGGTGCTTTCTGAGGCTCCTTACAGTTCTTGTTCATCAAGGGTAGAAAGTAAGGGAAACATGGTCAGATGTGCGCTAACTGTGTCTACAGATGGTGAATGTTGGAAATGGTGCTTTCTGAGGCTCCTTACAGTTCTTGTTCATCAAGGGTAGAAAGTAAGGGAGACATGGTCAGATGTACGCTAACTGTGTCTACAGATAGTGAATGTTGGAAATGGTGCTTTCTGAGGCTGCTTACAGTTCTTGTTCATCAAGGGTAGAAAGTAAGGGAGACATGGTCAGATGTGCGCTAACTGTGTCTTCAGATGGTGAATGTTGGAAATGGTGCCTTCTGAGCTCCTTACTGTTCTGCTTCACCTAGGGTAGTGAGTAAAGTAGACGTATACAGCTGTACGCTAACTATGTCTACAGATGGTGAATGTTGGAAATGGTGCTTTCTGAGGATCCTTACAGTTCTTGCTCATCAAGGGTAGAAAGTAAGGGAGACATGGTCAGATGTGCGCTAACTGTGTCTACAGATGGTGAATGTTGGAAATGGTGCCTTCTGAGCTCCTTACTGTTCTCCTTCACCTAGGGTAGTGAGTAAGGTAGACGTGTACAGCTGTACGCTAACTATGTCTACAGATGGTGAATGTTGGAAACGGTGCTTTCTGAGGCTCCTTACTGTTCTCCTTCGCCTAGGGTAGTGAGTAAGGTAGACGTGTACAGCTGTGCGCTAACTATGTCTACAGATGGTGAATGTTGGAAATGGTGCTTTCTGAGGTTCCTTACAGTTCTTGTTCATCAAGGGTAGAAAGTAAGGGAGACATGGTCAGATGTGCACTAACTGTGTCTACAGATAGTGAATGTAGGAAATGGTGCTTTCTGAGGCACCTTACAGTTCTTGTTCATCAAGGGTAGAAAGTAAGGGAGACATGGTCAGATGTGCGCTAACTGTGTCTACAGATGGTAAATGTTGGAAATGGTGCTATCTGAGGCTCCTTACAGTTCTTGTTCATCAAGGGTAGAAAGTAAGGGAGACATGGTCAGATGTGCGCTAACTGTGTCTACAGATGGTGAATGTTGGAAATGGCGCTTTCTGAGGCTCCTTACAGTTCTTGTTCATCAAGGGTAGAAAGTAAGGGAGACATGGTCAGATGTGCGCTAACTGTGTCTACAGATGGTGAATGTTGGAAATGGTGCCTTCTGAGCTCCTTACTGTTCTCCTTCACCTAGGGTAGTGAGTAAGGTTGATGTGTACAGCTGTACGCTAACTATGTCTACAGATGGTGAATGTTGGAAATGGTGCTTTCTGAGGCTCCTTACAGTTCTTGTTCATCAAGGGTAGAAAGTAAGGGAGACATGGTCAGATGTGCACTAACTGTGTCTACAGATGGTGAATGTTGGAAATGGTGCTTTCTGAGGCTCCTTACAGTTCTTGTTCATCAAGGGTAGAAAGTAAGGGAGACATGGTCAGATGTGCGCTAACTGTGTCTACAGATGGTGAATGTTGGAAATGGTGCGTTCTGAGCTCCTTACTGTTCTCCTTCACCTAGGGTAGTGAGTGAGGTAGACGTGTACAGCTGTACGCTAACTATGTCTACAGATAGTGAATGTTGGAAATGGTGCTTTCTGAGGTTCCTTACAGTTCTTGTTCATCAAGGGTAGAAAGTAAGGGAGACATGGTCAGATGTGCGCTAACTGTGTCTACAGATGGTGAATGTTGGAAATGGTGCTTTCTGAGGCTCCTTACAGTTCTTGTTCATCAGGGGTAGAAAGTAAGGGAGACATGGTCAGATGTGCGCTAACTGTGTCTACAGATGGTGAATGTTGGAAATAGTGCTATCAGAGGCTCCTTACAGTTCTTGTTCATCAAGGGTAGAAAGTAAGGGAGACATGGTCAGATGTGCGCTAACTGTGTCTACAGATGGTGAATGTTGGAAATGGTGCTTTCTGAGGCTCCTTACAGTTCTTGTTCATCAAGGGTAGAAAGTAAGGGAGACATGGTCAGATGTGCGCTAACTGTGTCTACAGATGGTGAATGTTGGAAATGGTGCTTTCTGAGGCTCCTTACAGTTCTTGTTCATCAAGGGTAGAAAGTAAGGGAGACATGGTCAGATGTGCGCTAACTGTGTCTACAGATGGTGAATGTTGGAAATGGTGCCTTCTGAGCTCCTTACTGTTCTCCTTCACCTAGGGTAGTGAGTAAGGTAGACGTGTACAGCTGTACGCTAACTATGTCTACAGATGGTGAATGTTGGAAATGGTGCTTTCTGAGGCTCCTTACTGTTCTCCTTCGCCTAGGGTAGTGAGTAAGGTAGACGTGTACAGCTGTGCGCTAACTATGTCTACAGATGGTGAATGTTGGAAATGGTGCTTTCTGAGGTTCCTTACAGTTCTTGTTCATCAAGGGTAGAAAGTAAGGGAGACATGGTCAGATGTGCGCTAACTGTGTCTACAGATGGTGAAAGTTGGAAATGGTGCTTTCTGAGGCTCCTTACAGTTCTTGTTCATCAAGGGTAGAAAGTAAGGGAGACATGGTCAGATGTGCGCTAACTGTGTCTACAGATGGTGAATGTTGGAAATGGTGCCTTCTGAGCTCCTTACTGTTCTCCTTCACCTAGGGTAGTGAGTAAGGTAGATGTGTACAGCTGTACGCTAACTATGTCTACAGATGGTGAATGTTGGAAATGGTGCTTTCTGAGGCTCCTTACAGTTCTTGTTCATCAAGGGTAGAAAGTAAGGGAGACATGGTCAGATGTGCGCTAACTGTGTCTACAGATGGTGAATGTTGGAAATGGTGCTTTCTGAGGCTCCTTACAGTTCTTGTTCATCAAGGGTAGAAAGTAAGGGAGACATGGTCAGATGTGCGCTAACTGTGTCTACAGATGGTGAATGTTGGAAATGGTGCCTTCTGAACTCCTTACTGTTCTCCTTCACCTAGGGTAGTGAGTGAGGTAGACGTGTACAGCTGTACGCTAACTATGTCTACAGATAGTGAATGTTGGAAATGGTGCTTTCTGAGGTTCCTTACAGTTCTTGTTCATCAAGGGTAGAAAGTAAGGGAGACATGGTCAGATGTGCGCTAACTGTGTCTACAGATGGTGAATGTTGGAAATGGTGCTTTCTGAGGCTCCTTACAGTTCTTGTTCATCAGGGGTAGAAAGTAAGGGAGACATGGTCAGATGTGCGCTAACTGTGTCTACAGATGGTGAATGTTGGAAATAGTGCTATCTGAGGCTCCTTACAGTTCTTGTTCATCAAGGGTAGAAAGTAAGGGAAACATGGTCAGATGTGCGCTAACTGTGTCTACAGATGGTGAATGTGGGAAATGGCGCTTTCTGAGGCTCCTTACAGTTCTTGTTCATCAAGGGTAGAAAGTAAGGGAGACATGGTCAGATGTGCGCTAACTGTGTCTACAGATGTTGAATGTTGGAAATGGTGCTTTCTGAGGCTCCTTACAGTTCTTGTTCATCAAGGGTAGAAAGTAAGGGAGACATGGTCAGATGTGCGCTAACTGTGTCTACAGATGGTGAATGTTGGAAATGGTGCCTTCTGAGCTCCTTACTGTTCTCCTTCACCTAGGGTAGTGAGTAAGGTAGACGTGTACAGCTGTACGCTAACTATGCCTACAGATGATGAATGTCGGAAATGGTGCTTTCTGAGGCTCCTTACAGTTCTTGTTCATCAAGGGTAGAAAGTAAGGGAGACATGGTCAGATGTGCGCTAACTGTGTCTACAGATGGTGAAAGTTGGAAATGGTGCTTTCTGAGGCTCCTTACAGTTCTTGTTCATCAAGGGTAGAAAGTAAGGGAGACATGGTCAGATGTGCGCTAACTGTGTCTACAGATGGTGAATGTTAGAAATGGTGCTTTCTGAGGCTCCTTACAGTTCTTGTTCATCAGGGGTAGAAAGTAAGGGAAACATGGTCAGATGTGCGCTAACTGTGTCTACAGATGGTGAATGTTGGAAATGGTGCTTTCTGAGGCTCCTTACAGTTCTTGTTCATCAAGGGTAGAAAGTAAGGGAGACATGGTCAGATGTACGCTAACTGTGTCTTCAGATAGTGAATGTTGGAAATGGTGCTTTCTGAGGCTGCTTACAGTTCTTGTTCATCAAGGGTAGAAATTAAGGGAGACATGGTCAGATGTGCGCTAACTGTGTCTACAGATGGTGAATGTTGGAAATGGTGCCTTCTGAGCTCCTTACTGTTCTCCTTCACCTAGGGTAGTGAGTAAGGTAGACGTGTACAGCTGTACGCTAACTATGTCTAGAGATGGTGAATGTTGGAAATGGTGCTTTCTGAGGCTCCTTACTGTTCTCCTTCGCCTAGGGTAGTGAGTAAGGTAGACGTGTACAGCTGTGCGCTAACTATGTCTACAGATGGTGAATGTTGGAAATGGTGCTTTCTGAGGTTCCTTACAGTTCTTGTTCATCAAGGGTAGAAAGTAAGGGAGACATGGTCAGATGTGCACTAACTGTGTCTACAGATAGTGAATGTAGGAAATGGTGCTTTCTGAGGCACCTTACAGTTCTTGTTCATCAAGGGTAGAAAGTAAGGGAGACATGGTCAGATGTGCGCTAACTGTGTCTACAGATGGTGAATGTTGGAAATGGTGCTATCTGAGGCTCCTTACAGTTCTTGTTCATCAAGGGTAGAAAGTAAGGGAGACATGGTCAGATGTGCGCTAACTGTGTCTACAGATGGTGAATGTTGGAAATGGCGCTTTCTGAGGCTCCTTACAGTTCTTGTTCATCAAGGGTAGAAAGTAAGGGAGACATGGTCAGATGTGCGCTAACTGTGTCTACAGATGGTGAATGTTGGAAATGGTGCTTTCTGAGGCTCCTTACAGTTCTTGTTCATCAAGGGTAGAAAATAAGGGAGACATGGTTAGATGTGCGCTAACTGTGTCTACAGAAGGTGAATGTTAGAAATGGTGCCTTCTGAGCTCCTTACTGTTCTCCTTCACCTAGGGTAGTGAGTAAGGTAGACGTGTACAGCTGTACGCTAACTATGTCTACAGATGGTGAATGTTGGAAATGGTGCTTTCTGAGGCTCCTTACAGTTCTTGTTCATCAAGGGTAGAAAGTAAGGGAGACATGGTCAGATGTGCGCTAACTGTGTCTACAGATGGTGAATGTTGGAAATGGTGCTTTCTGAGGTTCCTTACAGTTCTTGTTCATCAAGGGTAGAAAGTAAGGGAGACATGGTCAGATGTGCGCTAACTGTGTCTACAGATGGTGAATGTTGAAAATGGTGCTTTCTGAGGCTCCTTACAGTTCTTGTTCATCAAGGGTAGAAAGTAAGGGAGACATGGTCAGATGTGCGCTAACTGTGTCTACAGATGGTGAATGTTGGAAATGGTGCCTTCTGAGCTCCTTACTGTTCTCCTTCACCTAGGGTAGTGAGTAAGGTAGACGTGTACAGCTGTACGCTAACTATGCCTACAGATGATGAATGTTGGAAATGGTGCTTTCTGAGGCTCCTTACAGTTCTTGTTCATCAAGGGTAGAAAGTAAGGGAGACATGGTCAGATGTGCGCTAACTGTGTCTACAGATGGTGAATGTTGGAAATGGTGCTTTCTGAGGCTCCTTACAGTTCTTGTTCATCAAGGGTAGAAAGTAAGGGAGACATGGTCAGATGTACGCTAACTGTGTCTACAGATAGTGAATGTTGGAAATTGTGCTTTCTGAGGCTGCTTACATTTCTTGTTCATCAAGGGTAGAAAGTAAGGGAGACGTGGTCAGATGTGCGCTACCGGTGTCTACAGATTGTGAATGTTGGAAATGGTGCTTTCTGAGGCTCCTTACAGTTCTTGTTCTTCAAGGGTAGAAAGTAAGGGAGACATGGTCAGATGTGCGCTAACTGTGTCTACAGATGATGAATGTTGGAAATGGCGCCTTCTGAGCTCCTTACTGTTCTCCTTCACCTAGGGTAGTGAGTAAGGTAGACGTGTACAGCTGTACGCTAACTATGTCTACAGATGATGAATGTTGGAAATGGTGCTTTCTGAGGCTCCTTACAGTTCTTGTTCATCAAGGGTAGAAAGTAAGGGAGACATGGTCAGATGTGCGCTAACTGTGTCTACAGATGGTGAATGTTGGAAATGGTGCTTTCTGAGGCTCCTTACAGTTCTTGTTCATCAAGGGTAGAAAGTAAGGGAGACATGGTCAGATGTGCGCTAACTGTGTCTACAGATGGTGAATGTTGGAAATGGTGCCTTCTGAGCTCCTTACTGTTCTGCTTCACCTAGGGTAGTGAGTAAGGTAGACGTATACAGCTGTACGCTAACTATGTCTACAGATGGTGAATGTTGGAAATGGTGCTTTCTGAGGCTCCTTACAGTTCTTGTTCATCAAGGGTAGAAAGTAAGGGAGACATGGTCAGATGTGCGCTAACTGTGTCTACAGATGGTGAATGTTGGAAATGGTGCCTTCTGAGCTGCTTACTGTTCTCCTTCACCTAGGGTAGTGAGTAAGGTAGACGTGTACAGCCGTACGCTAACTATGTCCACAGATGGTGAATGTTGGAAATGGTGCTTTCTGAGGCTCCTTACTGTTCTCCTTCGCCTAGGGTAGTGAGTAAGGTAGACGTGTACAGCTGTGCGCTAACTATGTCTACAGATGGTGAATGTTGGAAATGGTGCTTTCTGAGGTTCCTTACAGTTCTTGTTCATCAAGGGTAGAAAGTAAGGGAGACATGGTCAGATGTGCGCTAACTGTGTCTACAGATGGTGAAAGTTGGAAATGGTGCTTTCTGAGGCTCCTTACAGTTCTTGTTCATCAAGGGTAGAAAGTAAGGGAGACATGGTCAGATGTGCGCTAACTGTGTCTACAGATGGTGAATGTTGGAAATGGTGCCTTCTGAGCTCCTTACTGTTCTCCTTCACCTAGGGTAGTGAGTAAGGTAGATGTGTACAGCTGTACGCTAACTATGTCTACAGATGGTGAATGTTGGAAATGGTGCTTTCTGAGGCTCCTTACAGTTCTTGTTCATCAAGGGTAGAAAGTAAGGGAGACATGGTCAGATGTGCGCTAACTGTGTCTACAGATGGTGAATGTTGGAAATGGTGCTTTCTGAGGCTCCTTACAGTTCTTGTTCATCAAGAGTAGAAAGTGAGGGAGACATGGTCAGATGTGCGCTAACTGTGTCTACAGATGGTGAATGTTGGGAATGGTGCCTTCTGAGCTCCTTACTGTTCTCCTTCACCTAGGGTAGTGAGTAAGGTAGACGTGTACAGCTGTACGCTAACTATGTCTACAGATGGTGAATGTTGGAAATGGTGCTTTCTGAGGCTCCTTACAGTTCTTTTTCATCAAGGGTAGAAAGTAAGGGAGACATGGTCAGATGTGCGCTAACTGTGTCTACAGATGGTGAATGTTGGAAATGGTGCTTTCTGAGGCTCCTTACAGTTCTTGTTAATCAAGGGTAGAAAGTAAGGTAGACATGGTCAGATGAGCGCTAACTATGTCTACAGATGGTGAATGTTGGAAATGGTGCTTTCTGAGGCTCCTTACAGTTCTTGTTCATCAAGGGTAGAAAGTAAGGGAGACATGGTCAGATTTGCGCTAACTGTGTCTACAGATGGTGAATGTTGGAAATGGTGCCCTCTGAGCTCCTTACTGTTCTCCTTCACCTAGGGTAGTGAGTAAGGTAGACGTGTACAGCTGTACGCTAACTATGTCTACAGCTGGTGAATGTTGGAAATGGTGCTTTCTGAGGCTCCTTACCGTTCTTGTTCATCAAGGGTAGAAATTAAGGGAGACATGGTCAGATGTGCGCTAACTGTGTCTACAGATGGTGAATGTTGGAAATGGTGCCTTCTGAGCTCCTTACTGTTCTCCTTCACCTAGGGTAGTGAGTGAGGTAGACGTGTACAGCTGTACGCTAACTATGTCTACAGATAGTGAATGTTGGAAATGGTGCTTTCTGAGGTTCCTTACAGTTCTTGTTCATCAAGAGTTGAAAGTAAGAGAGACATGGTCAGATGTGCGCTAACTGTGTCTACAGATGGTGAATGTTGGAAATGGTGCTTTCTGAGGCTCCTTACAGTTCTTGTTCATCAGGGGTAGAAAGTAAGGGAGACATGGTCAGATGTGCGCTAATTGTGTCTACAGTTGGTGAATGTTGGAAATAGTGCCTTCTGAGCTCCTTACTGTTTTCCTTCACCTAGGGTGGTGAGTAAGGTAGATGTGTACAGCTGTACGCTAACTAATGTCTACAGATGGTGAATGTTGGAAATGGTGCTTTCTGAGGCTCCTTACAGTTCTTGTTCATCAAGGGTAGAAAGTAAGGGAGACATGGTCAGATGTGCACTAACTGTGTCTACAGATAGTGAATGTAGGAAATGGTGCTTTCTGAGGCACCTTACAGTTCTTGTTCATCAAGGGTAGAAAGTAAGGGAGACATGGTCAGATGTGCGCTAACTGTGTCTACAGATGGTGAATGTTGGAAATGGTGCTATCTGAGGCTCCTTACAGTTCTTGTTCATCAAGGGTAGAAAGTAAGGGAGACATGGTCAGATGTGCGCTAACTGTGTCTACAGATGGTGAATGTTGGAAATGGCGCTTTCTGAGGCTCCTTACAGTTCTTGTTCATCAAGGGTAGAAAGTAAGGGAGACATGGTCAGATGTGCGCTAACTGTGTCTACAGATGGTGAATGTTGGAAATGGTGCTTTCTGAGGCTCCTTACAGTTCTTGTTCATCAAGGGTAGAAAATAAGGGAGACATGGTTAGATGTGCGCTAACTGTGTCTACAGAAGGTGAATGTTGGAAATGGTGCCTTCTGAGCTCCTTACTGTTCTCCTTCACCTAGGGTAGTGAGTAAGGTTGACGTGTACAGCTGTACGCTAACTATGTCTACAGATGGTGAATGTTGGAAATGGTGCTTTCTGAGGCTCCTTACAGTTCTTGTTCATCAAGGGTAGAAAGTAAGGGAGACATGGTCAGATGTGCGCTAACTGTGTCTACAGATGGTGAATGTTGGAAATGGTGCTTTCTGAGGCTCGTTACAGTTCTTGTTCATCAAGGGTAGAAAGTAAGGGAGACATGGTCAGATGTGCGCTAACTGTGTCTACAGATGGTGAATGTTGGAAATGGTGCTTTCTGAGGCTCCTTACAGTTCTTGTTAATCAAGGGTAGAAAGTAAGGTAGACATGGTCAGATGTGCGCTAACTATGTCTACAGATGGTGAATGTTGGAAATGGTGCTTTCTGAGGCTCCTTACAGTTCTTGTTCATCAAGGGTAGAAAATAAGGGAGACATGGTTAGATGTGCGCTAACTGTGTCTACAGAAGGTGAATGTTGGAAATGGTGCCTTCTGAGCTCCTTACTGTTCTCCTTCACCTAGGGTAGTGAGTAAGATAGACGTGTACAGCTGTACGCTAACTATGTCTACAGATGGTGAATGTTGGAAATGGTGCTTTCTGAGGCTCCTTACAGTTCTTGTTCATCAAGGGTAGAAAGTAAGGGAGACATGGTCAGATGTGCGCTAACTGTGTCTACAGATGGTGAATGTTGGAAATGGTGCCTTCTGAACTCCTTACTGTTCTCCTTCACCTAGGGTAGTGAGTAAGGTAGAAGTGTACAGCTGTACGCTAACTATGTCTACAGATGGTGAATGTTGGAAATGGTGCTTTCTGAGGCTCCTTACAGTTCTTGTTCATCAAGGGTAGAAAGTAAGGGAGACATGGTCAGATGTGCGCTAACTGTGTCTACAGATGGTGAATGTTGGAAATGGTGCCTTCTGAGCTCCTTACTGTTCTCCTTCACCTAGGGTAGTGAGTGAGGTAGACGTGTACAGCTGTACGCTAACTATGTCTACAGATAGTGAATGTTGGAAATGGTGCTCTCTGAGGTTCCTTACAGTTCTTGTTAATCAAGGGTAGAAAGTAAGGGAGACATGGTCAGATGTGCGCTAACTGTGTCTACAGATGGTGAATGTTGGAAATGGTGCTTTCTGAGGCTCCTTACAGTTCTTGTTCATCAAGGGTAGAAAGTAAGGGAGACATGGTCAGATGTGCGCTAACTGTGTCTACAGATGGTGAATGTTGGAAATGGTGCCTTCTGAGCTCCTTACTGTTCTCCTTCACCTAGGGTGGTGAGTAAGGTAGATGTGTACAGCTGTACGCTAACTAATGTCTACAGATGGTGAATGTTGGAAATGGTGCTTTCTGAGGCTCCTTACAGTTCTTGTTCATCAAGGGTAGAAAGTAAGGGAGACATGGTCAGATGTGCGCTAACTGTGTCTACAGATAGTGAATGTAGGAAATGGTGCTTTCTGAGGCACCTTACAGTTCTTGTTCATCAAGGGTAGAAAGTAAGGGAGACATGGTCAGATGTGCGCTAACTGTCTTTACAGATGGTGAATGTTGGAAATGGTGCTTTCTGAGGCTCCTTACAGTTCTTGTTCATCAAGGGTAGAAAGTAAGGGAGACATGGTCAGATGTGCGCTAACTGTGTCTACAGATGGTGAATGTTGGAAATGGTGCTTTCTGAGGCTCCTTACAGTTCTTGTTCATCAAGGGTAGAAAGTAAGGGAGACATGGTCAGATGTACGCTAACTGTGTCTACAGATAGTGAATGTTGGAAATGGTGCTTTCTGAGGCTACTTACATTTCTTGTTCAGCAAGGGTAGAAAGTAAGGGAGACATGGTCAGATGTGCGCTAACTGTGTCTACAGATGGTGAATGTTGGAAATGGTGCTTTCTGAGGCTCCTTACAGTTCTTGTTCATCAAGGGTAGAAAGTAAGGGAGACATGGTCAGATGTGCGCTAACTGTGTCTACAGATGGTGAATGTTGGAAATGGCACCTTCTGAGCTCCTTACTGTTCTCCTTCACCTAGGGTAGTGAGTAAGGTAGACGTGTACAGCTGTACGCTAACTATGTCTACAGATGATGAATGTTGGAAATGGTGCTTTCTGAGGCTCCTTACAGTTCTTGTTCATCAAGGTTAGAAAGTAAGTGAGACATGGTCAGATGTGCGCTAACTGTGTCTACAGATGGTGAATGTTGGAAATGGTGCCTTCTGAGCTCCTTACTGTTCTCCTTCACCTAGGGTAGTGACTAAGGTAGACGTGTCCAGCTGTACGCTAACTATGTCTACAGATGGTGAATGTTGGAAATGGTGCTTTCTGAGGCTCCTTACAGTTCTTGTTCATCAAGGGTAGAAAGTAAGGGAGACATGGTCAGATGTGCGCTAACTGTGTCTACAGATGGTGAATGTTGGAAATGGTGCTTTCTGAGGCTCCTTACAGTTCTTGATAATCAAGGGTAGAAAGTAAGGGAGACATAGTCAGATGTGCGCTAACTGTGTCTACAGATGGTGAATGTTGGAAATGGTGCTTTCTGAGGCTCCTTACAGTTCTTGTTCATCAAGGGTAGAAAGTAAGGGAGACATGGTCAGATGTGCGCTAACTGTGTCTACAGATGGTGAATGTTGGAAATGGTGCCTTCTGAGCTCCTTACTGTTCTCCTTCACCTAGGGTAGTGAGTGAGGTAGACGTGTACAGCTGTACGCTAACTATGTCTACAGATAGTGAATGTTGGAAATGGTGCTTTCTGAGGTTCCTTACAGTTCTTGTTCATGAAGGGTAGAAAGTAAGAGAGACATGGTCAGATGTGCGCTAACTGTGTCTACAGATGGTGAATGTTGGAAATGGTGCTTTCTGAGGCTCCTTACAGTTCTTGTTCATCAGGGGTAGAAAGTAAGGGAGACATGGTCAGATGTGCGCTAATTGTGTCTACAGTTGGTGAATGTTGGAAATAGTGCCTTCTGAGCTCCTTACTGTTTTCCTTCACCTAGGGTGGTGAGTAAGGTAGATGTGTACAGCTGTACGCTAACTAATGTCTACAGATGGTGAATGTTGGAAATGGTGCTTTCTGAGGCTCCTTACAGTTCTTGTTCATCAAGGGTAGAAAGTAAGGGAGACATGGTCAGATGTGCACTAACTGTGTCTACAGATAGTGAATGTAGGAAATGGTGCTTTCTGAGGCACCTTACAGTTCTTGTTCATCAAGGGTAGAAAGTAAGGGAGACATGGTCAGATGTGCGCTAACTGTGTCTACAGATGGTGAATGTTGGAAATGGTGCTATCTGAGGCTCCTTACAGTTCTTGTTCATCAAGGGTAGAAAGTAAGGGAGACATGGTCAGATGTGCGCTAACTGTGTCTACAGATGGTGAATGTTGGAAATGGCGCTTTCTGAGGCTCCTTACAGTTCTTGTTCATCAAGGGTAGAAAGTAAGGGAGACATGGTCAGATGTGCGCTAACTGTGTCTACAGATGGTGAATGTTGGAAATGGTGCTTTCTGAGGCTCCTTACAGTTCTTGTTCATCAAGGGTAGAAAATAAGGGAGACATGGTTAGATGTGCGCTAACTGTGTCTACAGAAGGTGAATGTTGGAAATGGTGCCTTCTGAGCTCCTTACTGTTCTCCTTCACCTAGGGTAGTGAGTAAGGTTGACGTGTACAGCTGTACGCTAACTATGTCTACAGATGGTGAATGTTGGAAATGGTGCTTTCTGAGGCTCCTTACAGTTCTTGTTCATCAAGGGTAGAAAGTAAGGGAGACATGGTCAGATGTGCGCTAACTGTGTCTACAGATGGTGAATGTTGGAAATGGTGCTTTCTGAGGCTCGTTACAGTTCTTGTTCATCAAGGGTAGAAAGTAAGGGAGACATGGTCAGATGTGCGCTAACTGTGTCTACAGATGGTGAATGTTGGAAATGGTGCTTTCTGAGGCTCCTTACAGTTCTTGTTAATCAATGGTAGAAAGTAAGGTAGACATGGTCAGATGTGCGCTAACTATGTCTACAGATGGTGAATGTTGGAAATGGTGCTTTCTGAGGCTCCTTACAGTTCTTGTTCATCAAGGGTAGAAAATAAGGGAGACATGGTTAGATGTGCGCTAACTGTGTCTACAGAAGGTGAATGTTGGAAATGGTGCCTTCTGAGCTCCTTACTGTTCTCCTTCACCTAGGGTAGTGAGTAAGATAGACGTGTACAGCTGTACGCTAACTATGTCTACAGATGGTGAATGTTGGAAATGGTGCTTTCTGAGGCTCCTTACAGTTCTTGTTCATCAAGGGTAGAAAGTAAGGGAGACATGGTCAGATGTGCGCTAACTGTGTCTACAGATGGTGAATGTTGGAAATGGTGCCTTCTGAACTCCTTACTGTTCTCCTTCACCTAGGGTAGTGAGTAAGGTAGAAGTGTACAGCTGTACGCTAACTATGTCTACAGATGGTGAATGTTGGAAATGGTGCTTTCTGAGGCTCCTTACAGTTCTTGTTCATCAAGGGTAGAAAGTAAGGGAGACATGGTCAGATGTGCGCTAACTGTGTCTACAGATGGTGAATGTTGGAAATGGTGCCTTCTGAGCTCCTTACTGTTCTCCTTCACCTAGGGTAGTGAGTGAGGTAGACGTGTACAGCTGTACGCTAACTATGTCTACAGATAGTGAATGTTGGAAATGGTGCTCTCTGAGGTTCCTTACAGTTCTTGTTAATCAAGGGTAGAAAGTAAGGGAGACATGGTCAGATGTGCGCTAACTGTGTCTACAGATGGTGAATGTTGGAAATGGTGCTTTCTGAGGCTCCTTACAGTTCTTGTTCATCAAGGGTAGAAAGTAAGGGAGACATGGTCAGATGTGCGCTAACTGTGTCTACAGATGGTGAATGTTGGAAATGGTGCCTTCTGAGCTCCTTACTGTTCTCCTTCGCCTAGGGTGGTGAGTAAGGTAGATGTGTACAGCTGTACGCTAACTAATGTCTACAGATGGTGAATGTTGGAAATGGTGCTTTCTGAGGCTCCTTACAGTTCTTGTTCATCAAGGGTAGAAAGTAAGGGAGACATGGTCAGATGTGCGCTAACTGTGTCTACAGATAGTGAATGTAGGAAATGGTGCTTTCTGAGGCACCTTACAGTTCTTGTTCATCAAGGGTAGAAAGTAAGGGAGACATGGTCAGATGTGCGCTAACTGTCTTTACAGATGGTGAATGTTGGAAATGGTGCTTTCTGAGGCTCCTTACAGTTCTTGTTCATCAAGGGTAGAAAGTAAGGGAGACATGGTCAGATGTGCGCTAACTGTGTCTACAGATGGTGAATGTTGGAAATGGTGCTTTCTGAGGCTCCTTACAGTTCTTGTTCATCAAGGGTAGAAAGTAAGGGAGACATGGTCAGATGTACGCTAACTGTGTCTACAGATAGTGAATGTTGGAAATGGTGCTTTCTGAGGCTACTTACATTTCTTGTTCAGCAAGGGTAGAAAGTAAGGGAGACATGGTCAGATGTGCGCTAACTGTGTCTACAGATGGTGAATGTTGGAAATGGTGCTTTCTGAGGCTCCTTACAGTTCTTGTTCATCAAGGGTAGAAAGTAAGGGAGACATGGTCAGATGTGCGCTAACTGTGTCTACAGATGGTGAATGTTGGAAATGGCACCTTCTGAGCTCCTTACTGTTCCCCTTCACCTAGGGTAGTGAGTAAGGTAGACGTGTACAGCTGTACGCTAACTATGTCTACAGATGATGAATGTTGGAAATGGTGCTTTCTGAGGCTCCTTACAGTTCTTGTTCATCAAGGTTAGAAAGTAAGTGAGACATGGTCAGATGTGCGCTAACTGTGTCTACAGATGGTGAATGTTGGAAATGGTGCCTTCTGAGCTCCTTACTGTTCTCCTTCACCTAGGGTAGTGACTAAGGTAGACGTGTCCAGCTGTACGCTAACTATGTCTACAGATGGTGAATGTTGGAAATGGTGCTTTCTGAGGCTCCTTACAGTTCTTGTTCATCAAGGGTAGAAAGTAAGGGAGACATGGTCAGATGTGCGCTAACTGTGTCTACAGATGGTGAATGTTGGAAATGGTGCCTTCTGAGCTCCTTACTGTTCTCCTTCACCTAGGGTAGTGAGTAAGGTAGACGTGTACAGCTGTACGCTAACTATGTCTACAGATTATGAATGTTGGAAATGGTGCTTTCTGAGGCTCCTTACTGTTCTTGTTCATCAAGGGTATTATGTAAGGGAGACATGGTCAGATGTGCGCTAACTGTGTCTACAGATGGTGAATGTTGGAAATGGTGCTTTCTGAGGCTCCTGACAGTTCTTGTTCATCAAGGGTAGAAAGTAAGGGAGACATGGTCAGATGTGCGCTAACTGTGTCTACAGATGGTGAATGTGGGACATGGTGCTTTCTGAGGCTCCTTACAGTTCTTGTTCATCAAGGGTAGAAAGTAAGTGAGACATGGTCAGGTGTGCGCTAACTGTGTCTACAGATGGTGAATGTTGGAAATGGTGGTTTCTGAGGCTCCTTACAGTTCTTGTTCATCAAGGGTAGATAGTAAGGGAGACATAGTCAGATGTGCGCTAACTGTGTCTACAGATGGTGAATGTTGGAAATGGTGCCTTCTGAGCTCCTTACTGTTCTCCTTCACCTAGGGTAGTGAGTAAGGTAGACGTGTACAGCTGTACGCTAACTATGCCTACAGATGATGAATGTCGGAAATGGTGCTTTCTGAGGCTCCTTACAGTTCTTGTTCATCAAGGGTAGAAAGTAAGGGAGACATGGTCAGATGTGCGCTAACTGTGTCTACAGATGGTGAATGTTGGAAAAGGTGCTTTCTGAGGCTCCTTACAGTTCTTGTTCATCAAGGGTAGAAAGTAAGGGAGACATCGTCAGATGTGCGCTAACTGTGTCTACAGATGGTGAATATTGGAAATGGTGCTTTCTGAGGCTCCTTACAGTTCCTGTTCATCAAGGGTAGAAAGTAAGGGAGACATGGTCAGATGTGCGCTAACTGAGTCTACAGATGGTGAATGTTGGGAATGGTGCTTTCTGACGCTCCTTACAGTTCTTGTTCATCAAGGGTAGAAAGTAAGGGAGACATGGTCAGATGTGCGCTAACTGTGTCTACAGGTGGTGAATGTTGGAAATGGTGCTTTCTGAGGCTCCTTAAAGTTCTTGTTCATCAAGGGTAGAAAGTAAGGGAGACATGGTCAGATGTGCGCTAACTGTGTCTACAGATGGTGAATGTTGGAAATGGTGCCTTCTGAGCTCCTTACTGTTCTCCTTCACCTAGGGTAGTGAGTAAGGCAGACGTGTACAGCTGTACGCTAACGATGTCTACAGATGGTGAATGTTGGAAATGGTGCTTTCTGAGGCTCGTTACAGTTCTTGTTCATCAAGGGTAGAAAGTAAGGGAGACATGGTCAGATGTGCGCTAACTGTGTCTACAGATGGTGAATGTTGGAAATGGTGCTTTCTGAGGCTCCTTACAGTTCTTGTTAATCAAGGGTAGAAAGTAAGGTAGACATGGTCAGATGTGCGCTAACTATGTCTACAGATGGTGAATGTTGGAAATGGTGCTTTCTGAGGCTCCTTACAGTTCTTGTTCATCAAGGGTAGAAAATAAGGGAGACATGGTTAGATGTGCGCTAACTGTGTCTACAGAAGGTGAATGTTGGAAATGGTGCCTTCTGAGCTCCTTACTGTTCTCCTTCACCTAGGGTAGTGAGTAAGATAGACGTGTACAGCTGTACGCTAACTATGTCTACAGATGGTGAATGTTGGAAATGGTGCTTTCTGAGGCTCCTTACAGTTCTTGTTCATCAAGGGTAGAAAGTAAGGGAGACATGGTCAGATGTGCGCTAACTGTGTCTACAGATGGTGAATGTTGGAAATGGTGCCTTCTGAACTCCTTACTGTTCTCCTTCACCTAGGGTAGTGAGTAAGGTAGAAGTGTACAGCTGTACGCTAACTATGTCTACAGATGGTGAATGTTGGAAATGGTGCTTTCTGAGGCTCCTTACAGTTCTTGTTCATCAAGGGTAGAAAGTAAGGGAGACATGGTCAGATGTGCGCTAACTGTGTCTACAGATGGTGAATGTTGGAAATGGTGCCTTCTGAGCTCCTTACTGTTCTCCTTCACCTAGGGTAGTGAGTGAGGTAGACGTGTACAGCTGTACGCTAACTATGTCTACAGATAGTGAATGTTGGAAATGGTGCTCTCTGAGGTTCCTTACAGTTCTTGTTAATCAAGGGTAGAAAGTAAGGGAGACATGGTCAGATGTGCGCTAACTGTGTCTACAGATGGTGAATGTTGGAAATGGTGCTTTCTGAGGCTCCTTACAGTTCTTGTTCATCAAGGGTAGAAAGTAAGGGAGACATGGTCAGATGTGCGCTAACTGTGTCTACAGATGGTGAATGTTGGAAATGGTGCCTTCTGAGCTCCTTACTGTTCTCCTTCACCTAGGGTGGTGAGTAAGGTAGATGTGTACAGCTGTACGCTAACTAATGTCTACAGATGGTGAATGTTGGAAATGGTGCTTTCTGAGGCTCCTTACAGTTCTTGTTCATCAAGGGTAGAAAGTAAGGGAGACATGGTCAGATGTGCGCTAACTGTGTCTACAGATAGTGAATGTAGGAAATGGTGCTTTCTGAGGCACCTTACAGTTCTTGTTCATCAAGGGTAGAAAGTAAGGGAGACATGGTCAGATGTGCGCTAACTGTCTTTACAGATGGTGAATGTTGGAAATGGTGCTTTCTGAGGCTCCTTACAGTTCTTGTTCATCAAGGGTAGAAAGTAAGGGAGACATGGTCAGATGTGCGCTAACTGTGTCTACAGATGGTGAATGTTGGAAATGGTGCTTTCTGAGGCTCCTTACAGTTCTTGTTCATCAAGGGTAGAAAGTAAGGGAGACATGGTCAGATGTACGCTAACTGTGTCTACAGATAGTGAATGTTGGAAATGGTGCTTTCTGAGGCTACTTACATTTCTTGTTCAGCAAGGGTAGAAAGTAAGGGAGACATGGTCAGATGTGCGCTAACTGTGTCTACAGATGGTGAATGTTGGAAATGGTGCTTTCTGAGGCTCCTTACAGTTCTTGTTCATCAAGGGTAGAAAGTAAGGGAGACATGGTCAGATGTGCGCTAACTGTGTCTACAGATGGTGAATGTTGGAAATGGCACCTTCTGAGCTCCTTACTGTTCTCCTTCACCTAGGGTAGTGAGTAAGGTAGACGTGTACAGCTGTACGCTAACTATGTCTACAGATGATGAATGTTGGAAATGGTGCTTTCTGAGGCTCCTTACAGTTCTTGTTCATCAAGGTTAGAAAGTAAGTGAGACATGGTCAGATGTGCGCTAACTGTGTCTACAGATGGTGAATGTTGGAAATGGTGCCTTCTGAGCTCCTTACTGTTCTCCTTCACCTAGGGTAGTGACTAAGGTAGACGTGTCCAGCTGTACGCTAACTATGTCTACAGATGGTGAATGTTGGAAATGGTGCTTTCTGAGGCTCCTTACAGTTCTTGTTCATCAAGGGTAGAAAGTAAGGGAGACATGGTCAGATGTGCGCTAACTGTGTCTACAGATGGTGAATGTTGGAAATGGTGCTTTCTGAGGCTCCTTACAGTTCTTGATAATCAAGGGTAGAAAGTAAGGGAGACATAGTCAGATGTGCGCTAACTGTGTCTACAGATGGTGAATGTTGGAAATGGTGCTTTCTGAGGCTCCTTACAGTTCTTGTTCATCAAGGGTAGAAAGTAAGGGAGACATGGTCAGATGTGCGCTAACTGTGTCTACAGATGGTGAATGTTGGAAATGGTGCCTTCTGAGCTCCTTACTGTTCTCCTTCACCTAGGGTAGTGAGTAAGGTAGACGTGTACAGCTGTACGCTAACTATGTCTACAGATGGTGAATGTTGGAAATGGTGCTTTCTGAGGCTCCTTAGTGTTCTTGTTCATCAAGGGTATTATGTAAGGGAGACATGGTCAGATGTGCGCTAACTGTGTCTACAGATGGTGAATGTTGGAAATGGTGCTTTCTGAGGCTCCTGACAGTTCTTGTTCATCAAGGGTAGAAAGTAAGGGAGACATGGTCAGATGTGCGCTAACTGTGTCTACAGATGGTGAATGTGGGACATGGTGCTTTCTGAGGCTCCTTACAGTTCTTGTTCATCAAGGGTAGAAAGTAAGTGAGACATGGTCAGGTGTGCGCTAACTGTGTCTACAGATGGTGAATGTTGGAAATGGTGGTTTCTGAGGCTCCTAACAGTTCTTGTTCATCAAGGGTAGATAGTAAGGGAGACATAGTCAGATGTGCGCTAACTGTGTCTACAGATGGTGAATGTTGGAAATGGTGCCTTCTGAGCTCCTTACTGTTCTCCTTCACCTAGGGTAGTGAGTAAGGTAGACGTGTACAGCTGTACGCTAACTATGCCTACAGATGATGAATGTCGGAAATGGTGCTTTCTGAGGCTCCTTACAGTTCTTGGTCATCAAGGGTAGAAAGTAAGGGAGACATGGTCAGATGTGCGCTAACTGTGTCTACAGATGGTGAATGTTGGAAAAGGTGCTTTCTGAGGCTCCTTACAGTTCTTGTTCATCAAGGGTAGAAAGTAAGGGAGACATCGTCAGATGTGCGCTAACTGTGTCTACAGATGGTGAATATTGGAAATGGTGCTTTCTGAGGCTCCTTACAGTTCCTGTTCATCAAGGGTAGAAAGTAAGGGAGACATGGTCAGATGTGCGCTAACTGAGTCTACAGATGGTGAATGTTGGGAATGGTGCTTTCTGACGCTCCTTACAGTTCTTGTTCATCAAGGGTAGAAAGTAAGGGAGACATGGTCAGATGTGCGCTAACTGTGTCTACAGGTGGTGAATGTTGGAAATGGTGCTTTCTGAGGCTCCTTAAAGTTCTTGTTCATCAAGGGTAGAAAGTAAGGGAGACATGGTCAGATGTGCGCTAACTGTGTCTACAGATGGTGAATGTTGGAAATGGTGCCTTCTGAGCTCCTTACTGTTCTCCTTCACCTAGGGTAGTGAGTAAGGCAGACGTGTACAGCTGTACGCTAACGATGTCTACAGATGGTGAATGTTGGAAATGGTGCTTTCTGAGGCTCCTTACAGTTCTTGTTCATCAAGGGTAGAAAGTAAGAGAGACATGGTCAGATGTGCGCTAACTGTGTCTACCGATGGTGAATGTTGGAAATGGTGCTTTCTCAGGCTCCTTACAGTTCTTGTTCATCAAGGGTAGAAAATAAGGGAGACATGGTCAGATGTGCGCTAACTGTGTCTACAGATGGTGAATGTTGGAAATGGTGCTTACTGAGGCTCCTTACAGTTCTTGTTCATCAAGGGTAGAAAGCAAGGGAGACATGGTCAGATGTGCGCTAACTGTGTCTACAGATGGTGAATGTTGGAAATGGTGCCTTCAGAGCTCCTTACTGTTCTCCTTCACCTAGGGTAGTGAGTAAGGTAGACGTGTACAGCTGTACGCTAACTATGTCTACAGATGGTGAGTGTTGGAAATGGTGCTTTCTGAGGCTCCTTACAGTTCTTGTTCATAAAGGGGAGAAAGTAAGGGAGACATGGTCAGATGTGCGCTAACTGTGTCTACAGATGGTGAATGTTGGAAATGGTGCCTTCTGAGCTCCTTACTGTTCTCCTTCACCTAGGGTAGTGAGTAAGGTAGACGTGTACAGCTGTACGCTAACTATTTCTACAGATGGTGAATGTTGGAAATGGTGCTTTCTGAGGTTCCTTACAGTTCTTGTTCATCAAGGGTAGAAAGTAAGGGAGACATGGTCAGATGTGCGCTAACTGTGTCTACAGATGGTGAACGTTGGAAAAGGTGCTTTCTGAGGCTCCTTACAGTTCTTGTTCATCAAGGGTAGAAAGTAAGGGAGACATGGTCAGATGTGCGCTAACTGTGTCTACAGATGGTGAATGTTGGAAATGGTGCCTTCTGAGCTCCTTACTGTTCTCCTTCAAATAGGGTAGTGAGTAAGGTAGACGTGTACAGCTGTACGCTAACTATGTCTACAGATGGTAAATGTTTGAAATGGTGCTTTCTGAGGCTCCTTACAGTTCTTGTTCATCAAGGGTAGAAAGTAAGGGAGACATGGTCAGATGTGCGCTAACTGTGTCTACAGATGGTGAATGTTGGAAATGGTGCTTTCTGAGGCTCCTTACAGTTCTTGTTAATCAAGGGTAGAAAGTAAGGTAGACATGGTCAGATGTGCGTTAACTATGTCTACAGATGGTGAATGTTGGAAATGGTGCTTTCTGAGGCTCCTTACAGTTCTTGTTCATCAAGGGTAGAAAGTAAGGGAGACATGGTCAGATGTGCGCTAACTGTGTCTACAGATGGTGAATGTTGGAAATGGTGCCTTCTGAGCTCCTTACTGTTCTCCTTCACCTAGGGTAGTGAGTAAGGTAGATGTGTACAGCTGTACGCTAACTATGTCTACAGATGGTGAATGTTGGAAATGGCGCTTTCTGAGGCACCTTACAGTTCTTGTTCATCAAGGGTAGAAAGTAAGGGAGACATGGTCAGATGTGCGCTAACTGTGTCTACAGATGGTGAATGTTGGAAATGGTGCTTTCTGAGGCTCCTTACAGTTCTTGTTCATCAAGGGTAGAAAGTAAGGGAGACATGGTTAGATGTGCGCTAACTGTGTCTACAGAAGGTGAATGTTGGAAATGGTGCCTTCTGAGCTCCTTACTGTTCTGCTTCACCTAGGGTAGTGAGTAAGGTAGTCGTGTACAGCTGTACGCTAACTATGTCTACAGATGGTGAATGTTGGAAATGGTGCTTTCTGAGGCTCCTTACAGTTCTTGTTCATCAAGGGTATTATGTAAGGGAGACATGGTCAGATGTGCGCTAACTGTGTCTACAGATGGTGAATGTTGGAAATGGTGCTTTCTGAGGCTCCTGACAGTTCTTGTTCATCAAGGGTAGAAAGTAAGGGAGACATAGTCAGATGTGCGCTAACTGTGTCTACAGATGGTGAATGTTGGAAATGGTGCCTTCTGAGCTCCTTACTGTTCTCCTTCACCTAGGGTAGTGAGTAAGGTAGACGTGTACAGCTGTACGCTAACTATGCCTACAGATGATGAATGTCGGAAATGGTGCTTTCTGAGGCTCCTTACAGTTCTTGTTCATCAAGGGTAGAAAGTAAGGGAGACATAGTCAGATGTGCGCTAACTGTGTCTACAGATGGTGAATGTTGGAAATGGTGCTTTCTGAGGCTCCTTACAGTTCTTGTTCATCAAGGGTAGAAAGTAAGGGAGACATGGTCAGATGTGCGCTAACTGTGTATACAGATGGTGAATGTTGGAAATGGTGCTTTCTGAGGCTCCTTACAGTTCTTGTTCATCAAGGGTAGAAAGTAAGGGAGACATGGTCAGATGTGCGCTAACTGTGTCTACAGATGGTGAATGTTGGAAATGGTGCTTTCTGAGGCTCCTTACAGTTCTTGTTCATCAAGGGTAGAAAGTAAGGTAGACATGGTCAGATGTGCGATAACTGTGTCTTCAGATGGAGAGTGTTGGAAATGGTGCCTTCTGAGCTCCTTACTGTTCTCCTTCACCTATGGTAGTGAGTAAGGTAGACGTGTACAGCTGTACGCTAACTATGTCTACAGATGGTGAATGTTGGAAATGGTGCTTTCTGAGGCTCCTTACAGTTCTTGTTCATCAAGGGTAGAAAGTAAGGGAGACATGGTCAGATGTGCGCTAACTGTGTCTACAGATGGTGAATGTTGGAAATGGTGCTTTCTGAGGCTCCTTACAGTTCTTGTTCATCAAGGGTAGAAAGTAAGGGAGACATCGTCAGATGTGCGCTAACTGTGTCTACAGATGGTGAATATTGGAAATGGTGCTTTCTGAGGCTCCTTACAGTTCCTGTTCATCAAGGGTAGAAAGTAAGGGAGACATGGTCAGATGTGCGCTAACTGAGTCTACAGATGGTGAATGTTGGGAATGGTGCTTTCTGACGCTCCTTACAGTTCTTGTTCATCAAGGGTAGAAAGTAAGGGAGACATGGTCAGATGTGCGCTAACTGTGTCTACAGGTGGTGAATGTTGGAAATGGTGCTTCCTGAGGCTCCTTAAAGTTCTTGTTCATCAAGGGTAGAAAGTAAGGGAGACATGGTCAGATGTGCGCTAACTGTGTCTACAGATGGTGAATGTTGGAAATGGTGCCTTCTGAGCTCCTTACTGTTCTCCTTCACCTAGGGTAGTGCGTAAGGCAGACGTGTACAGCTGTACGCTAACGATGTCTACAGATGGTGAATGTTGGAAATGGTGCTTTCTGAGGCTCCTTACAGTTCTTGTTCATCAAGGGTAGAAAGTAAGAGAGACATGGTCAGATGTGCGCTAACTGTGTCTACCGATGGTGAATGTTGGAAATGGTGCTTTCTCAGGCTCCTTACAGTTCTTGTTCATCAAGGGTAGAAAATAAGGGAGACATTGTCAGATGTGCGCTAACTGTGTCTACAGATGGTGAATGTTGGAAATGGTGCTTACTGAGGCTCCTTACAGTTCTTGTTCATCAAGGGTAGAAAGCAAGGGAGACATGGTCAGATGTGCGCTAACTGTGTCTACAGATGGTGAATGTTGGAAATGGTGCCTTCAGAGCTCCTTACTGTTCTCCTTCACCTAGGGTAGTGAGTAAGGTACACGTATACAGCTGTACGCTAACTATGTCTACAGATGGTGAATGTTGGAAATGGTTCTTTCTGAGGCTCCTTACAGTTCTTGTTCATCAAGTGTAGAAAGTAAGGGAGACATGGTCAGATGTGCGCTAACTGTGTCTACAGATGGTGAAAGTTGGAAATGGTGCCTTCTGAGCTCCTTACTGTTCTCCTTCACCTAGGGTAGTGAGTAAGGTAGACGTGTACAGCTGTACGCTAACTATGTCTACAGATGGTGAATGTTGGAAATGGTGCTTTCTGAGGCTCCTTACAGTTCTTGTTCATAAAGGGGAGAAAGTAAGGGAGACATGGTCAGATGTGCGCTAACTGTGTCTACAGATGGTGAATGTTGGAAATGGTGCCTTCTGAGCTCCTTACTGTTCTCCTTCACCTAGGGTAGTGAGTAAGGTAGACGTGTACAGCTGTACGCTAACTATTTCTACAGATGGTGAATGTTGGAAATGGTGCTTTCTGAGGTTCCTTACAGTTCTTGTTCATCAAGGGTAGAAAGTAAGGGCGACATGGTCAGATGTGCGCTAACTGTGTCTACAGATGGTGAACGTTGGAAAAGGTGCTTTCTGAGGCTCCTTACAGTTCTTGTTCATCAAGGGTAGAAAGTAAGGGAGACATGGTCGGATGTGCGCTAACTGTGTCTACAGATGGTGAATGTTGGAAATGGTGCCTTCTGAACTCCTTACTGTTCCCGTTCACCTAGGGTAGTGAGTAAGGTAGATGTGTACAGCTGTACGCTAACTATGTCTACAGATGGTGAATGTTGGAAATGGTGCTTTCTGAGGCTCCTTACAGTTCTTGTTCATCAAGGGTAGAAAGTAAGGGAGACATGGTCAGATGTGCGTTAACTGTGTCTACAGATGGTGGATGTTGGAAATGGTGCCTTCTGAGGCTCCTTACAGTTCTTGTTCATCAAGGGTAGAAAGTAAGGGAGACATGGTCAGATGTGCGCTAACTGTGTCTACAGATGGTGAATGTTGGAAATGGTGCCTTCTGAGCTCCTTACTGTTCTCCTTCACCTAGGGTAGTGAGTAAGGTAGACGTGTACAGCTGTACGCTAACTATGTCTACAGATGGTAAATGTTTGAAATGGTGCTTTCTGAGGCTCCTTACAGTTCTTGTTCATCAAGGGTAGAAAGTAAGGGAGACATGGTCAGATGTGCGCTAACTGTGTCTACAGATGGTGAATGTTGGAAATGGTGCTTTCTGAGGCTCCTTACAGTTCTTGTTAATCAAGGGTAGAAAGTAAGGTAGACATGGTCAGATGTGCGTTAACTATGTCTACAGATGGTGAATGTTGGAAATGGTGCTTTCTGAGGCTCCTTACAGTTCTTGTTCATCAAGGGTAGAAAGTAAGGGAGACATGGTCAGATGTGCGCTAACTGTGTCTACAGATGGTGAATGTTGGAAATGGTGCCTTCTGAGCTCCTTACTGTTCTCCTTCACCTAGGGTAGTGAGTAAGGTAGATGTGTACAGCTGTACGCTAACTATGTCTACAGATGGTGAATGTTGGAAATGGCGCTTTCTGAGGCACCTTACAGTTCTTGTTCATCAAGTGTAGAAAGTAAGGGAGACATGGTCAGATGTGCGCTAACTGTGTCTACAGATGGTGAATGTTGGAAATGGTGCTTTCTGAGGCTCCTTACAGTTCTTGTTCATCAAGGGTAGAAAGTAAGGGAGACATGGTTAGATGTGCGCTAACTGTGTCTACAGAAGGTGAATGTTGGAAATGGTGCCTTCTGAGCTCCTTACTGTTCTGCTTCACCTAGGGTAGTGAGTAAGGTAGTCGTGTACAGCTGTACGCTAACTATGTCTACAGATGGTGAATGTTGGAAATGGTGCTTTCTGAGGCTCCTTACAGTTCTTGTTCATCAAGGGTAGAAAGTAAGGGAGACATGGTCAGATGTGCGCTAACTGTGTCTACAGATGGTGAATGTTGGAAATGGTGCTTTCTGAGGCTCCTTACAGTTCTTGTTCATCAAGGGTATTATGTAAGGGAGACATGGTCAGATGTGCGCTAACTGTGTCTACAGATGGTGAATGTTGGAAATGGTGCTTTCTGAGGCTCCTGACAGTTCTTGTTCATCAAGGGTAGAAAGTAAGGGAGACATAGTCAGATGTGCGCTAACTGTGTCTACAGATGGTGAATGTTGGAAATGGTGCCTTCTGAGCTCCTTACTGTTCTCCTTCACCTAGGGTAGTGAGTAAGGTAGACGTGTACAGCTGTACGCTAACTATGCCTACAGATGATGAATGTCGGAAATGGTGCTTTCTGAGGCTCCTTACAGTTCTTGTTCATCAAGGGTAGAAAGTAAGGGAGACATGGTCAGATGTGCGCTAACTGTGTCTACAGATGGTGAATGTTGGAAATGGTGCTTTCTGAGGCTCCTTACAGTTCTTGTTCATCAAGGGTAGAAAGTAAGGGAGACATGGTCAGATGTGCGCTAACTGTGTATACAGATGGTGAATGTTGGAAATGGTGCTTTCTGAGGCTCCTTACAGTTCTTGTTCATCAAGGGTAGAAAGTAAGGGAGACATGGTCAGATGTGCGCTAACTGTGTCTACAGATGGTGAATGTTGGAAATGGTGCTTTCTGAGGCTCCTTACAGTTCTTGTTCATCAAGGGTAGAAAGTAAGGTAGACATGGTCACATGTGCGATAACTGTGTCTTCAGATGGAGAGTGTTGGAAATGGTGCCTTCTGAGCTCCTTACTGTTCTCCTTCACCTATGGTAGTGAGTAAGGTAGACGTGTACAGCTGTACGCTAACTATGTCTACAGATGGTGAATGTTGGAAATGGTGCTTTCTGAGGCTCCTTACAGTTCTTGTTCATCAAGGGTAGAAAGTAAGGGAGACATGGTCAGATGTGCGCTAACTGTGTCTACAGATGGTGAATGTTGGAAATGGTGCTTTCTGAGGCTCCTTACAGTTCTTGTTCATCAAGGGTAGAAAGTAAGGGAGACATCGTCAGATGTGCGCTAACTGTGTCTACGGATGGTGAATATTGGAAATGGTGCTTTCTGAGGCTCCTTACAGTTCCTGTTCATCAAGGGTAGAAAATAAGGGAGACATGGTCAGATGTGCGCTAACTGAGTCTACAGATGGTGAATGTTGGGAATGGTGCTTTCTGACGCTCCTTACAGTTCTTGTTCATCAAGGGTAGAAAGTAAGGGAGACATGGTCAGATGTGCGCTAACTGTGTCTACAGATGGTGAATGTTGGAAATGGTGCTTTCTGAGGCTCCTTACACTTCTTGTTCATCAAGGGTAGAAAGTAAGGGAGACATGGTCAGATGTGCGCTAACTGTGTCTACAGATGGTGAATGTTGGAAATGGTGCCTTCTGAGCTCCTTACTGTTCTCCTTCACCTAGGGTAGTGAGTAAGGCAGACGTGTACAGCTGTACGCTAACGATGTCTACAGATGGTGAATGTTGGAAATGGTGCTTTCTGAGGCTCCTTACAGTTCTTGTTCATCAAGGGTAGAAAGTAAGAGAGACATGGTCAGATGTGCGCTAACTGTGTCTACCGATGGTGAATGTTGGAAATGGTGCTTTCTCAGGCTCCTTACAGTTCTTGTTCATCAAGGGTAGAAAGTAAGGGAGACATGGTCAGATGTGCGCTAACTGTGTCTACAGATGGTGAATGTTGGAAATGGTGCTTTCTGAGGCTCCTTACAGTTCTTGTTCATCAAGGGTAGAAAGCAAGGGAGACATGGTCAGATGTGCGCTAACTGTGTCTACAGATGGTGAATGTTGGAAATGGTGCCTTCAGAGCTCCTTACTGTTCTCCTTCACCTAGGGTAGTGAGTAAGGTAGACGTATACAGCTGTACGCTAACTATGTCTACAGATGGTGAATGTTGGAAATGGTTCTTTCTGAGGCTCCTTACAGTTCTTGTTCATCAAGTGTAGAAAGTAAGGGAGACATGGTCAGATGTGCGCTAACTGTGTGTACAGATGGTGAAAGTTGGAAATGGTGCCTTCTGAGCTCCTTACTGTTCTCCTTCACCTAAGGTAGTGAGTAAGGTAGACGTGTACAGCTGTACGCTAACTATGTCTACAGATGGTGAATGTTGGAAATGGTGCTTTCTGAGGCTCCTTACAGTTCTTGTTCATAAAGGGGAGAAAGTAAGGGATACATGGTCAGATGTGCGCTAACTGTGTCTACAGATGGTGAATGTTGGAAATGGTGCCTTCTGAGCTCCTTACTGATCTCCTTCACCTAGGGTAGTGAGTAAGGTAGACGTGTACAGCTGTACGCTAACTATGTCTACAGATGGTGAATGTTGGAAATGGTGCTTTCTGAGGTTCCTTACAGTTCTTGTTCATCAAGGGTAGAAAGTAAGGGAGACATGGTCAGATGTGCGCTAACTGTGTCTACAGATGGTGAACGTTGGAAATGGTGCTTTCTGAGGCTCCTTACAGTTCTTGTTCATCAAGGGTAGAAAGTAAGGGAGACATGGTCAGATGTGCGCTAACTGTGTCTACAGATGGTGAATGTTGGAAATGGTGCCTTCTGAGCTCCTTACTGTTCTCGTTCACCTAGGGTAGTGAGTAAGGTAGATGTGTACAGCTGTACGCTAACTATGTCTACAGATGGTGAATGTTGGAAATGGTGCTTTCTGAGGCTCCTTACAGTTCTTGTTCATCAAGGGTAGAAAGTAAGGGAGACATGGTCAGATGTGCGCTAACTGTGTCTACAGATGGTGAATGTTGGAAATGGTGCCTTCTGAGGCTCCTTACAGTTCTTGTTCATCAAGGGTAGAAAGTAAGGGAGACATGGTCAGATGTGCGCTAACTGTGTCTACAGATGGTGAATGTTGCAAATGGTGCCTTCTGAGCTCCTTACTCTTCTCCTTCACCTAGGGTAGTGAGTAAGGTAGACGTGTACAGCTGTACGCTAACTATGTCTACAGATGGTGAATGTTGGAAATGGTGCTTTCTGAGGCTCCTTACAGTTCTTGTTCATCAAGGGTAGAAAGTAAGGGAGACATGGTCAGATGTGCGCTAACTGTGTCTACAGATGGTGAATGTTGGAAATGGTGCCTTCTGATCTCCTTACTGTTCTCCTTCACCTAGGGTAGTGAGTAAGGTAGACGTGTACAGCTGTACGCTAACTATGTCTACAGATGGTGAATATTGGAAATGGCGCTTTCTGAGGCTCCTTACAGTTCTTGTTCATCAAGGGTAGAATGTAAGGGAGACATGGTCAGATGTGCGCTAACTGTGTCTACAGATGGTGAATGTTGGAAATGGTGCTTTCTGAGGCTCCTTACAGTTCTTGTTCATCAAGGGTAGAAAGTAAGGGAGACATGGTTAGATGTGCGCTAACTGTGTCTACAGAAGGTGAATGTTGGAAATGGTGCCTTCTGAGCTCCTTACTGTTCTCCTTCACCTAGGGTAGTGAGTAAGGTAGTCGTGTACAGCTGTACGCTAACTATGTCTACAGATGGTGAATGTTGGAAATGGTGCTTTCTGAGGCTCCTTACAGTTCTTGTTCATCAAGGGTAGAAAGTAGGGGAGACATGGTCAGATGTGCGCTAACTGTGTCTACAGATGGTGAATGTTGGAAATGGTGCTTTTTGAGGCTCCTTACAGTTCTTGTTCATCAAGGGTAGAAAGTAAGGGAGACATGGTCAGATGTGCGCTGTGTCTACAGATGGTGAATGTTGGAAATGGTGCTTTCTGAGGCTCCTTACAGTTCTTGTTCATCAAGGGTAGAAAGTAAGGGAGACATGGTCAGATGTGCGCAAACTGTGTCTACAGATGGTGAATGTTGGAAATGGCGCCTTCTGAGCTCCTTACTGTTCTCCTTCACCTAGGGTAGTGAGTAAGGTAGACGTGTACAGCTGTACGCTAACTATGTCTACAGATGATGAATGTTGGAAATGGTGCTTTCTGAGGCTCCTTACAGTTCTTGTTCATCAAGGGTAGAAAGTAAGGGAGACATGGTCAGATGTGCGCTAACTGTGTCTACAGATGGTGAATGTTGGAAATGGTGCCTTCTGAGGCTCCTTACAGTTCTTGTTCATCAAGGGTAGAAAGTAAGGGAGACATGGTCAGATGTGCGCTAACTGTGTCTACAGATGGTGAATGTTGGAAATGGTGCCTTCTGAGCTCCTTACTGTTCTCCTTCACCTAGGGTAGTGAGTAAGGTAGACGTGTACAGCTGTACGCTAACTATGTCTACAGATGGTGAATGTTTGAAATGGTGCCTTCTGAGGCTCCTTACAGTTCTTGTTCATCAAGGGTAGAAAGTAAGGGAGACATGGTCAGATGTGCGCTAACTGTGTCTACAGATGGTGAATGTTGGAAATGGTGCCTTCTGAGCTCCTTACTGTTCTCCTTCACCTAGGGTAGTGAGTAAGGTAGACGTGTACAGCTGTACGCTAACTATGTCTACAGATGGTAAATGTTTGAAATGGTGCTTTCTGAGGCTCCTTACAGTTCTTGTTCATCAAGGGTAGAAAGTAAGGGAGACATGGTCAGATGTGCGCTAACTGTGTCTACAGATGGTGAATGTTGGAAATGGTGCTTTCTGAGGCTCCTTACAGTTCTTGTTAATCAAGGGTAGAAAGTAAGGTAGACATGGTCAGATGTGCGTTAACTATGTCTACAGATGGTGAATGTTGGAAATGGTGCTTTCTGAGGCTCCTTACAGTTCTTGTTCATCAAGGGTAGAAAGTAAGGGAGACATGGTCAGATGTGCGCTAACTGTGTCTACAGATGGTGAATGTTGGAAATGGTGCCTTCTGAGCTCCTTACTGTTCTCCTTCACCTAGGGTAGTGAGTAAGGTAGATGTGTACAGCTGTACGCTAACTATGTCTACAGATGGTGAATGTTGGAAATGGCGCTTTCTGAGGCACCTTACAGTTCTTGTTCATCAAGTGTAGAAAGTAAGGGAGACATGGTCAGATGTGCGCTAACTGTGTCTACAGATGGTGAATGTTGGAAATGGTGCTTTCTGAGGCTCCTTACAGTTCTTGTTCATCAAGGGTAGAAAGTAAGGGAGACATGGTTAGATGTGCGCTAACTGTGTCTACAGAAGGTGAATGTTGGAAATGGTGCCTTCTGAGCTCCTTACTGTTCTGCTTCACCTAGGGTAGTGAGTAAGGTAGTCGTGTACAGCTGTACGCTAACTATGTCTACAGATGGTGAATGTTGGAAATGGTGCTTTCTGAGGCTCCTTACAGTTCTTGTTCATCAAGGGTAGAAAGTAAGGGAGACATGGTCAGATGTGCGCTAACTGTGTCTACAGATGGTGAATGTTGGAAATGGTGCTTTCTGAGGCTCCTTACAGTTCTTGTTCATCAAGGGTATTATGTAAGGGAGACATGGTCAGATGTGCGCTAACTGTGTCTACAGATCGTGAATGTTGGAAATGGTGCTTTCTGAGGCTCCTGACAGTTCTTGTTCATCAAGGGTAGAAAGTAAGGGAGACATAGTCAGATGTGCGCTAACTGTGTCTACAGATGGTGAATGTTGGAAATGGTGCCTTCTGAGCTCCTTACTGTTCTCCTTCACCTAGGGTAGTGAGTAAGGTAGACGTGTACAGCTGTACGCTAACTATGCCTACAGATGATGAATGTCGGAAATGGTGCTTTCTGAGGCTCCTTACAGTTCTTGTTCATCAAGGGTAGAAAGTAAGGGAGACATGGTCAGATGTGCGCTAACTGTGTCTACAGATGGTGAATGTTGGAAATGGTGCTTTCTGAGGCTCCTTACAGTTCTTGTTCATCAAGGGTAGAAAGTAAGGGAGACATGGTCAGATGTGCGCTAACTGTGTATACAGATGGTGAATGTTGGAAATGGTGCTTTCTGAGGCTCCTTACAGTTCTTGTTCATCAAGGGTAGAAAGTAAGGGAGACATGGTCAGATGTGCGCTAACTGTGTCTACAGATGGTGAATGTTGGAAATGGTGCTTTCTGAGGCTCCTTACAGTTCTTGTTCATCAAGGGTAGAAAGTAAGGTAGACATGGTCACATGTGCGATAACTGTGTCTTCAGATGGAGAGTGTTGGAAATGGTGCCTTCTGAGCTCCTTACTGTTCTCCTTCACCTATGGTAGTGAGTAAGGTAGACGTGTACAGCTGTACGCTAACTATGTCTACAGATGGTGAATGTTGGAAATGGTGCTTTCTGAGGCTCCTTACAGTTCTTGTTCATCAAGGGTAGAAAGTAAGGGAGACATGGTCAGATGTGCGCTAACTGTGTCTACAGATGGTGAATGTTGGAAATGGTGCTTTCTGAGGCTCCTTACAGTTCTTGTTCATCAAGGGTAGAAAGTAAGGGAGACATCGTCAGATGTGCGCTAACTGTGTCTACGGATGGTGAATATTGGAAATGGTGCTTTCTGAGGCTCCTTACAGTTCCTGTTCATCAAGGGTAGAAAATAAGGGAGACATGGTCAGATGTGCGCTAACTGAGTCTACAGATGGTGAATGTTGGGAATGGTGCTTTCTGACGCTCCTTACAGTTCTTGTTCATCAAGGGTAGAAAGTAAGGGAGACATGGTCAGATGTGCGCTAACTGTGTCTACAGATGGTGAATGTTGGAAATGGTGCTTTCTGAGGCTCCTTACACTTCTTGTTCATCAAGGGTAGAAAGTAAGGGAGACATGGTCAGATGTGCGCTAACTGTGTCTACAGATGGTGAATGTTGGAAATGGTGCCTTCTGAGCTCCTTACTGTTCTCCTTCACCTAGGGTAGTGAGTAAGGCAGACGTGTACAGCTGTACGCTAACGATGTCTACAGATGGTGAATGTTGGAAATGGTGCTTTCTGAGGCTCCTTACAGTTCTTGTTCATCAAGGGTAGAAAGTAAGAGAGACATGGTCAGATGTGCGCTAACTGTGTCTACCGATGGTGAATGTTGGAAATGGTGCTTTCTCAGGCTCCTTACAGTTCTTGTTCATCAAGGGTAGAAAGTAAGGGAGACATGGTCAGATGTGCGCTAACTGTGTCTACAGATGGTGAATGTTGGAAATGGTGCTTTCTGAGGCTCCTTACAGTTCTTGTTCATCAAGGGTAGAAAGCAAGGGAGACATGGTCAGATGTGCGCTAACTGTGTCTACAGATGGTGAATGTTGGAAATGGTGCCTTCAGAGCTCCTTACTGTTCTCCTTCACCTAGGGTAGTGAGTAAGGTAGACGTATACAGCTGTACGCTAACTATGTCTACAGATGGTGAATGTTGGAAATGGTTCTTTCTGAGGCTCCTTACAGTTCTTGTTCATCAAGTGTAGAAAGTAAGGGAGACATGGTCAGATGTGCGCTAACTGTGTGTACAGATGGTGAAAGTTGGAAATGGTGCCTTCTGAGCTCCTTACTGTTCTCCTTCACCTAAGGTAGTGAGTAAGGTAGACGTGTACAGCTGTACGCTAACTATGTCTACAGATGGTGAATGTTGGAAATGGTGCTTTCTGAGGCTCCTTACAGTTCTTGTTCATAAAGGGGAGAAAGTAAGGGATACATGGTCAGATGTGCGCTAAATGTGTCTACAGATGGTGAATGTTGGAAATGGTGCCTTCTGAGCGCCTTACTGATCTCCTTCACCTAGGGTAGTGAGTAAGGTAGACGTGTACAGCTGTACGCTAACTATGTCTACAGATGGTGAATGTTGGAAATGGTGCTTTCTGAGGTTCCTTACAGTTCTTGTTCATCAAGGGTAGAAAGTAAGGGAGACATGGTCAGATGTGCGCTAACTGTGTCTACAGATGGTGAACGTTGGAAATGGTGCTTTCTGAGGCTCCTTACAGTTCTTGTTCATCAAGGGTAGAAAGTAAGGGAGACATGGTCAGATGTGCGCTAACTGTGTCTACAGATGGTGAATGTTGGAAATGGTGCCTTCTGAGCTCCTTACTGTTCTCGTTCACCTAGGGTAGTGAGTAAGGTAGATGTGTACAGCTGTACGCTAACTATGTCTACAGATGGTGAATGTTGGAAATGGTGCTTTCTGAGGCTCCTTACAGTTCTTGTTCATCAAGGGTAGAAAGTAAGGGAGACATGGTCAGATGTGCGCTAACTGTGTCTACAGATGGTGAATGTTGGAAATGGTGCCTTCTGAGGCTCCTTACAGTTCTTGTTCATCAAGGGTAGAAAGTAAGGGAGACATGGTCAGATGTGCGCTAACTGTGTCTACAGATGGTGAATGTTGCAAATGGTGCCTTCTGAGCTCCTTACTCTTCTCCTTCACCTAGGGTAGTGAGTAAGGTAGACGTGTACAGCTGTACGCTAACTATGTCTACAGATGGTGAATGTTGGAAATGGTGCTTTCTGAGGCTCCTTACAGTTCTTGTTCATCAAGGGTAGAAAGTAAGGGAGACATGGTCAGATGTGCGCTAACTGTGTCTACAGATGGTGAATGTTGGAAATGGTGCCTTCTGATCTCCTTACTGTTCTCCTTCACCTAGGGTAGTGAGTAAGGTAGACGTGTACAGCTGTACGCTAACTATGTCTACAGATGGTGAATATTGGAAATGGCGCTTTCTGAGGCTCCTTACAGTTCTTGTTCATCAAGGGTAGAATGTAAGGGAGACATGGTCAGATGTGCGCTAACTGTGTCTACAGATGGTGAATGTTGGAAATGGTGCTTTCTGAGGCTCCTTACAGTTCTTGTTCATCAAGGGTAGAAAGTAAGGGAGACATGGTCAGATGTGCGCTAACTGTGTCTACAGATGGTGAATGTTGGAAATGGTGCTTTTTGAGGCTCCTTACAGTTCTTGTTCATCAAGGGTAGAAAGTAAGGGAGACATGGTCAGATGTGCGCTAACTGTGTCTACAGAAGGTGAATGTTGGAAATGGTGCCTTCTGAGCTCCTTACTGTTCTCCTTCACCTAGGGTAGTGAGTAAGGTAGTCGTGTACAGCTGTACGCTAACTATGTCTACAGATGGTGAATGTTGGAAATGGTGCTTTCTGAGGCTCCTTACAGTTCTTGTTCATCAAGGGTAGAAAGTAGGGGAGACATGGTCAGATGTGCGCTAACTGTGTCTACAGATGGTGAATGTTGGAAATGGTGCTTTTTGAGGCTCCTTACAGTTCTTGTTCATCAAGGGTAGAAAGTAAGGGAGACATGGTCAGATGTGCGCTGTGTCTACAGATGGTGAATGTTGGAAATGGTGCTTTCTGAGGCTCCTTACAGTTCTTGTTCATCAAGGGTAGAAAGTAAGGGAGACATGGTCAGATGTGCGCAAACTGTGTCTACAGATGGTGAATGTTGGAAATGGCGCCTTCTGAGCTCCTTACTGTTCTCCTTCACCTAGGGTAGTGAGTAAGGTAGACGTGTACAGCTGTACGCTAACTATGTCTACAGATGATGAATGTTGGAAATGGTGCTTTCTGAGGCTCCTTACAGTTCTTGTTCATCAAGGGTAGAAAGTAAGGGAGACATGGTCAGATGTGCGCTAACTGTGTCTACAGATGGTGAATGTTGGAAATGGTGCCTTCTGAGGCTCCTTACAGTTCTTGTTCATCAAGGGTAGAAAGTAAGGGAGACATGGTCAGATGTGCGCTAACTGTGTCTACAGATGGTGAATGTTGGAAATGGTGCCTTCTGAGCTCCTTACTGTTCTCCTTCACCTAGGGTAGTGAGTAAGGTAGACGTGTACAGCTGTACGCTAACTATGTCTACAGATGGTGAATGTTTGAAATGGTGCCTTCTGAGGCTCCTTACAGTTCTTGTTCATCAAGGGTAGAAAGTAAGGGAGACATGGTCAGATGTGCGCTAACTGTGTCTACAGATGGTGAATGTTGGAAATGGTGCCTTCTGAGCTCCTTACTGTTCTCCTTCACCTAGGGTAGTGAGTAAGGTAGACGTGTACAGCTGTACGCTAACTATGTCTACAGATGGTGAATGTTGGAAATGGTGCTTTCTGAGGCTCCTTACAGTTCTTGTTCATCAAGGGTAGAAAGTAAGGGAGACATGGTCAGATGTGCGCTAACTGTGTCTACAGATGGTGAATGTTGGAAATGGTGCCTTCTGAGCTCCTTACTGTTCTCCTTCACCTAGGGTAGTGAGTAAGGTAGACGTGTACAGCTGTACGCTAACTATGTCTACAGATGGTGAATGTTGGAAATGGCGCTTTCTGAGGCTCCTTACAGTTCTTGTTCATCAAGGGTAGAAAGTAAGGGAGACATGGTCAGATGTGCGCTAACTGTGTCTACAGATGGTGAATGTTGGAAATGGTGCTTTCTGAGGCTCCTTACAGTTCTTGTTCATCAAGGGTAGAAAGTAAGGGGGACATGGTTAGATGTGCGCTAACTGTGTCTACAGAAGGTGAATGTTGGAAATGGTGCCTTCTGAGCTCCTTACTGTTCTCCTTCACCTAGGGTAGTGAGTAAGGTAGTCGTGTACAGCTGTACGCTAACTATGTCTACAGATGGTGAATGTTGTAAATGGTGCTTTCTGAGGCTCCTTACAGTTCTTGTTCATCAAGGGTAGAAAGTAGGGGAGACATGGTCAGATGTGCGCTAACTGTGTCTACAGATGGTGAATGTTGGAAATGGTGCTTTTTGAGGCTCCTTACAGTTCTTGTTCATCAAGGGTAGAAAGTAAGGGAGACATGGTCAGATGTGCGCTGTGTCTACAGATGGTGAATGTTGGAAATGGTGCTTTCTGAGGCTCCTTACAGTTCTTGTTCATCAAGGGTAGAAAGTAAGGGAGACATGGTCAGATGTGCGCAAACTGTGTCTACAGATGGTGAATGTTGGAAATGGCGCCTTCTGAGCTCCTTACTGTTCTCCTCCACCTAGGGTAGTGAGTAAGGTAGACGTGTACAGCTGTACGCTAACTATGTCTACAGATGATGAATGTTGGAACTGGTGCTTTCTGAGGCTCCTTACAGTTCTTGTTCATCAAGGGTAGAAAGTAAGGGAGACATGGTCAGATGTGCGCTAACTGTGTCTACAAATGGTGAATGTTGGAAATGGTGCTTTCTGAGGCTCCTTACAGTTCTTGTTCATCAAGGGTAGAAAGTAAGGGAGACATGGTCAGATGTGCGCTAACTGTGTCTACAGATGGTGAATGTTGGAAATGGGCCCTTCTGAGCTCCTTACTGTTCTCCTTCACCTATGGTAGTGAGTAAGGTAGACGTGTACAGCTGTACGCTAACTATGTCTACAGATGGTGAATGTTGGAAATGGTGCTTTCTGAGGCTCCTTACTGTTCTCCTTCGCCTAGGGTAGTGAGTAAGGTAGACGTGTACAGCTGTACGCTAACTATGTCTACAGATGGTGAATGTTGGAAATGGTGCTTTATGAGGTTCCTCACAGTTCTTGTTCATCAAGGGTAGAAAGTAAGGGAGACGTGGTCAGATGTGCGCTAACTGTGTCTGCAGATGGTGAATGTTGGAAATGGTGCTTTCTGAGGCTCCTTACAGTTCTTGATAATCAAGGGTAGAAAGTGAGGGAGACATGGTCAGATGTGCGCTAACTGTGTCTACAGATGGTGAAAGTTGGAAATGGTGCCTTCTGAGCTCCTTACTGTTCTCCTTCACCTAGGGTAGTGAGTAAGGTAGACGTGTACAGCTGTACGCTAACTATGTCTACAGATGATGAATGTTGGAAATGGTGCTTTCTGAGGCTCCTTACAGTTCTTGTTCATCAAGGGTAGAAAGTAAGGGAGACATGGTCAGATGTGCGCTAACTGTGTCTACAGATGGTGAATGTTGGAAATGGTGCCTTCTGAGGCTCCTTACAGTTCTTGTTCATCAAGGGTAGAAAGTAAGGGAGACATGGTCAGATGTGCGCTAACTGTGTCTACAGATGGTGAATGTTGGAAATGGTGCCTTCTGAGCTCCTTACTGTTCTCCTTCACCTAGGGTAGTGAGTAAGGTAGACGTGTACAGCTGTACGCTAACTATGTCTACAGATGGTGAATGTTTGAAATGGTGCTTTCTGAGGCTCCTTACAGTTCTTGTTCATCAAGGGTAGAAAGTAAGGGAGACATGGTCAGATGTGCGCTAACTGTGTCTACAGATGGTGAATGTTGGAAATGGTGCCTTCTTAGCTCCTTACTGTTCTCCTTCACCTAGGGTAGTGAGTAAGGTAGACGTGTACAGCTGTACGCTAACTATGTCTACAGATGGTGAATGTTGGAAATGGTGCTTTCTGAGGCTCCTTACAGTTCTTGTTCATCAAGGGTAGAAAATAAGGGAGACATGGTCAGATGTGCGCTAACTGTGTCTACAGATGGTGAATGTTGGAAATGGTGCCTTCTGAGCTCCTTACTGTTCTCCTTCACCTAGGGTAGTGAGTAAGGTAGACGTGTACAGCTGTACGCTAACTATGTCTACAGATGGTGAATGTTGGAAATGGCGCTTTCTGAGGCTCCTTACAGTTCTTGTTCATCAAGGGTAGAAAGTAAGGGAGACATGGTCAGATGTGCGCTAACTGTGTCTACAGATGGTGAATGTTGGAAATAGTGCTTTCTGAGGCTCCTTACAGTTCTTGTTCATCAAGGGTAGAAAGTACGGGGGACATGGTTAGATGTGCGCTAACTGTGTCTACAGAAGGTGAATGTTGGAAATGGTGCCTTCTGAGCTCCTTACTGTTCTCCTTCACCTAGGGTAGTGAGTAAGGTAGTCGTGTACAGCTGTACGCTAACTATGTCTACAGATGGTGAATGTTGGAAATGGTGCTTTCTGAGGCTCCTTACAGTTCTTGTTCATCAAGGGTAGAAAGTAGGGGAGACATGGTCAGATGTGCGCTAACTGTGTCTACAGATGGTGAATGTTGGAAATGGTGCTTTTTGAGGCTCCTTACAGTTCTTGTTCATCAAGGGTAGAAAGTAAGGGAGACATGGTCAGATGTGCGCTGTGTCTACAGATGGTGAATGTTGGAAATGGTGCTTTCTGAGGCTCCTTACAGTTCTTGTTCATCAAGGGTAGAAAGTAAGGGAGACATGGTCAGATGTGCGCAAACTGTGTCTACAGATGGTGAATGTTGGAAATGGCGCCTTCTGAGCTCCTTACTGTTCTCCTTCATCTAGGGTAGTGAGTAAGGTAGACGTGTACAGCTGTACGCTAACTATGTCTACAGATGATGAATGTTGGAAATGGTGCTTTCTGAGGCTCCTTACAGTTCTTGTTCATCAAGGGTAGAAAGTAAGGGAGACATGGTCAGATGTGCGCTAACTGTGTCTACAGATGGTGAATGTTGGAAATGGGCCCTTCTGAGCTCCTTACTGTTCTCCTTCACCTATGGTAGTGAGTAAGGTAGACATGTACAGCTGTACGCTAACTATGTCTACAGATGGTGAATGTTGGAAATGGTGCTTTCTGAGGCTCCTTACTGTTCTCCTTCGCCTAGGGTAGTGAGTAAGGTAGACGTGTACAGCTGTACGCTAACTATGTCTACAGATGGTGAATGTTGGAAATGGTGCTTTCTGAGGTTCCTCACAGTTCTTGTTCATCAAGGGTAGAAAGTAAGGGAGACGTGGTCAGATGTGCGCTAACTGTGTCTGCAGATGGTGAAAGTTGGAAATGGTGCTTACTGATGCTCCTTACAGTTCTTGTTCATCAAGGGTAGAAAGTAAGGGAGACATGGTCAGATGTGCGCTAACTGTGTCTACAGATGGTGAATGTTGGAAATGGTGCCTTCTGAGCTCCTTACTGTTCTCCTTCACCTAGGGTAGTGAGTAAGGTAGATGTGTACAGCTGTACGCTAACTATGTCTACAGATGGTGAATGTTGGAAATGGTGCTTTCTGAGGCTCCTTACAGTTCTTGTTCATCAAGGGTAGAAAGTAAGGGAGACATGGTCAGATGTGCGCTAACTGTGTCTACAGATGGTGAATGTTGGAAATGGTGCTTTCTGAGGCTCCTTACAGTTCTTGATAATCAAGGGTAGAAAGTGAGGGAGACATGGTCAGATGTGCGCTAACTGTGTCTACAGATGGTGAAAGTTGGAAATGGTGCCTTCTGAGCTCCTTACTGTTCTCCTTCACCTAGGGTAGTGAGTAAGGTAGACGTGTACGGCTGTACGCTAACTATGTCTACAGATGGTGAATGTTGGAAATGGTGCTTTCTGAGGCTCCTTACAGTTCTTGTTCATAAAGGGTAGAAAGTAAGGGAGACATGGTCAGATGTGCGCTAACTGTGTCTACAGATGGTAAACGTTGGAAATGGTGCTTTCTGAGGCTCCTTACAGTTCTTGTTCATCAAGGGTAGAAAGTAAGGGAGACATGGTCAGATGTGCGCTAACTGTGTCTACAGATGGTGAATGTTGGAAAAGGTGCCTTCTGAGCTCCTTACTGTTCTCGTTCACCTAGGGTAGTGAGTAAGGTAGATGTGTACAGCTGTACGCTAACTATGTCTACAGATGGTGAATGTTGGAAATGGTGCTTTCTGAGGCTCCTTACAGTTCTTGTTCATCAAGGGTAGAAAGTAAGGGAGACATGGTCAGATGTGCGCTAACTGTGTCTACAGATGGTGAATGTTGGAAATGGTGCCTTCTGAGGCTCCTTACAGTTCTTGTTCATCAAGGGTAGAAAGTAAGGGAGACATGGTCAGATGTGCGCTAACTGTGTCTACAGATGGTGAATGTTGGAAATGGTGCCTTCTGAGCTCCTTACTGTTCTCCTTCACCTAGGGTAGTGAGTAAGGTAGACGTGTACAGCTGTACGCTAACTATGTCTACAGATGGTGAATGTTTGAAATGGTGCCTTCTGAGGCTCCTTACAGTTCTTGTTCATCAAGGGTAGAAAGTAAGGGAGACATGGTCAAATGTGCGCTAACTGTGTCTACAGATGGTGAATGTTGGAAATGGTGCCTTCTGAGCTCCTTACTGTTCTCCTTCACCTAGGGTAGTGAGTAAGGTAGACGTGTACAGCTGTACGCTAACTATGTCTACAGATGGTGAATGTTGGAAATGGTGCTTTCTGAGGCTCCTTACAGTTCTTGTTCATCAAGGGTAGAAAGTAAGGGAGACATGGTCAGATGTGCGCTAACTGTGTCTACAGATGGTGAATGTTGGAAATGGTGCCTTCTGAGCTCCTTTCTGTTCTCCTTCACCTAGGGTAGTGAGTAAGGTAGACGTGTACAGCTGTACGCTAACTATGTCTACAGATGGCGAATGTTGGAAATGACGCTTTCTGAGGCTCCTTACAGTTCTTGTTCATCAAGGGTAGAAAGTAAGGGAGACATGGTCAGATGTGCGCTAACTGTGTCTACAGATGGTGAATGTTGGAAATGGTGCTTTCTGAGGCTCCTTACAGTTCTTGTTCATCAAGGGTAGAAAGTAAGGGAGACATGGTTAGATGTGCGCTAACTGTGTCTACAGAAGGTGAATGTTGGAAATGGTGACTTCTGAGCTCCTTACTGTTCTCCTTCACCTAGGGTAGTGAGTAAGGTAGTCGTGTACAGCTGTACGCTAACTATGTCTACAGATGGTGAATGTTGGAAATGGTGCTTTCTGAGGCTCCTTACAGTTCTTGTTCATCAATGGTAGAAAGTAGGGAGACATGGTCAGATGTGCGCTAACTGTGTCTACAGATGGTGAATGTTGGAAATGGTGCTTTTTGAGGCTCCTTACAGTTCTTGTTCATCAAGGGTGGAAAGTAAGGGAGACATGGTCAGATGTGCGCTGTGTCTACAGATGGTGAATGTTGGAAATGGTGCTTTCTGAGGCTCCTTACAGTTCTTGTTCATCAAGGGTAGGAAGTAAGGGAGACATGGTCAGATGTGCGCAAACTGTGTCTACAGATGGTGAATGTTGGAAATGGCGCCTTCTGAGCTCCTTACTGTTCTCCTTCACCTAGGGTAGTGAGTAAGGTAGACGTGTACAGCTGTACGCTAACTATGTCTACAGATGATGAATGTTGGAAATGGTGCTTTCTGAGGCTCCTTACAGTTCTTGTTCATCAAGGGTAGAAAGTAAGGGAGACATGGTCAGATGTGCGCTAACTGTGTCTACAGATGGTGAATGTTGGAAATGGTGCTTTCTGAGGCTCCTTACAGTTCTTGTTCATCAAGGGTAGAAAGTAAGGGAGACATGGTCAGATGTGCGCTAACTGTGTCTACAGATGGTGAATGTTGGAAATGGGCCCCTTCTGAGCTCCTTACTGTTCTCCTTCACCTAGGGTAGTGAGTAAGGTAGACGTGTACAGCTGTACGCTAACTATGACTACAGATGGTGAATGTTGGAAATGGTGCTTTCTGAGGCTCCTTACTGTTCTCCTTCGCCTAGGGTAGTGAGTAAGGTAGACGTGTACAGCTGTACGCTAACTATGTCTACAGATGGTGAATGTTGGAAATGGTGCTTTCTGAGGTTCCTCACAGTTCTTGTTCATCAAGGGTAGAAAGTAAGGGAGACGTGGTCAGATGTGCGCTAACTGTGTCTGCAGATGGTGAATGTTGGAAATGGTGCTTTCTGATGCTCCTTACAGTTCTTGTTCATCAAGGGTAGAAAGTAAGGGAGACATGGTCAGATGTGCGCTAACTGTGTCTACAGATGGTGAATGTTGGAAATGGTGCCTTCTGAGCTCCTTACTGTTCTCCTTCACCTAGGGTAGTGAGTAAGGTAGATGTGTACAGCTGTACGCTAACTATGTCTACAGATGGTGAATGTTGGAAATGGTGCTTTCTGAGGCTCCTTACAGTTCTTGTTCATCAAGGTTGGAAAGTAAGGGAGACATGGTCAGATGTGCGCTAACTTGTGTCTACAGATGGTGAATGTTGGAAATGGTGCTTTCTGAGGCTCCTTACAGTTCTTGTTAATCAAGGGTAGAAAGTAAGGGAGACATGGTCAGATGTGCGCTAACTGTGTCTACAGATGGTGAATGTTGGAAATGGTGCCTTCTGAGCTCCTTACTGTTCTCCTTCACCTAGGGTAGTGAGTGAGGTAGACGTGTACAGCTGTACGCTAACTATGTCTACAGATAGTGAATGTTGGAAATGGTGCTTTCTGAGGTTCCTTACAGTTCTTGTTCATAAAAGGTAGAAAGTAAGGGAGACATGGTCAGATGTGCGCTAACTGTGTCTACAGATGGTGAATGTTGGAAATGGTGCTTTCTGAGGCTCCTTACAGTTCTTGTTCATCAAGGGTAGAAAGTAAGGGAGACATGGTTAGATGTGCGCTAACTGTGTCTACAGAAGGTGAATGTTGGAAATGGTGCCTTCTGAGCTCCTTACTGTTCTCCTTCACCTAGGGTAGTGAGTAAGGTAGACGTGTACAGCTGTACGCTAACTATGTCTACAGATGGTGAATGTTGGAAATGGTGCTTTCTGAGGCTCCTTACAGTTCTTGTTCATCAAGGGTAGAAAGTAAGGGAGACATGGTCAGATGTGCGCTAACTGTGTCTACAGATGGTGAATGTTGGAAATGGTGCTTTCTGAGGCTCCTTACAGTTCTTGTTCATCAAGGGTAGAAAGTAAGGGAGACATGGTCAGATGTGCGCTAACTGTGTCTACAGATGGTGAATGTTGGAAATGGTGCTTTCTGAGGCTCCTTACAGTTCTTGTTCATCAAGGGTAGAAAGTAAGGGAGACATTGTCAGATGTGCGCTAACTGTGTCTACAGATGGTGAATGTTGGAAATGGTGCTTTCTGAGGCTCCTTACAGTTCTTGTTCATCAAGGGTAGAAAGCAAGGGAGACATGGTTAGATGTGCGCTAACTGTGTCTACAGAAGGTGAATGTTGGAAATGGTGCCTTCTGAGCTCCTTACTGTTCTAGTTCACCTAGGGTAGTGAGTAAGGTAGACGTGTACAGCTGTACGCTAACTATGTCTACAGATGGTGATTGTTGGAAATGGTGCTTTCTGAGGCTCCTTACAGTTCTTGTTCATCAAGGGTAGAAAGTAAGGGAGACATGGTCAGATGTGCGCTAACTGTGTCTACAGATGGTGAATGTTGGAAATGGTGCTTTCTGAGGCTCCTTACAGTTCTTGTTCATCAAGGGTAGAAAGTAAGGGAGACATGGTCAGATGTGCGCTAACTGTGTGTACAGATGGTGAATGTTGGAAATGGTGCTTTCTGAGGCTCCTTACAGTTCTTGTTAATCAAGGGTAGAAAGTAAGGTAGACATGGTCAGATGTGCGCTAACTATGTCTACAGATGGTGAATGTTGGAAATGGTGCTTTCTGAGGCTCCTTACAGTTCTTGTTCATCAAGGGTAGAAAGTAAGGGAGACATGGTCAGATGTGCGCTAACTGTGTCTACAGATGGTGAATGTTGGAAATGGTGCCTTCTGAGCTCCTTACTGTTCTCCTTCACCTAGGGTGGTGAGTAAGGTAGATGTGTACAGCTGTACGCTAACTAATGTCTACAGATGGTGAATGTTGGAAATGGTGCTTTCTGAGGCTCCTTACAGTTCTTGTTCATCAAGGGTAGAAAGTAAGGGAGACATGGTCAGATGTGCGCTAACTGTGTCTACAGATAGTGAATGTAGGAAATGGTGCTTTCTGAGGCACCTTACAGTTCTTGTTCATCAAGGGTAGAGAGTAAGGGAGACATGGTCAGATGTGCGCTAATTGTGTCTACAGATGGTGAATGTTGGAAATGGTACTATCTGAGGCACCTTACAGTTCTTGTTCATCAAGGGTAGAAAGTAAGGGAGACATGGTCAGATGTGCGCTAACTGTGTCTACAGATGGTGAATGTTGGAAATGGTGCTTTCTGAGGCTCCTTACAGTTCTTGTTCATCAAGGGTAGAAAGTAAGGGAGACATTGTCAGATGTGCGCTAACTGTGTCTACAGATGGTGAATGTTGGAAATGGTGCTTTCTGAGGCTCCTTACAGTTCTTGTTCATCAAGGGTAGAAAGTAAGGGAGACATGGTTAGATGTGCGCTAACTGTGTCTACAGAAGGTGAATGTTGGAAATGGTGCCTTCTGAGCTCCTTACTGTTCTCCTTCACCTAGGGTAGTGAGTAAGGTAGACGTGTACAGCTGTACGCTAACTATGTCTACAGATGGTGAATGTTGGAAATGGTGCTTTCTGAGGCTCCTTACAGATCTTGTTCATCAAGGGTAGAAAGTAAGGGAGACATGGTCAGATGTGCGCTAACTGTGTCTACAGATGGTGAATGTTGGAAATGGTGCTTTCTGAGGCTCCTTACAGTTCTTGTTCATCAAGGGTAGAAAGTAAGGGAGACATGGTCAGATGTGTGCTAACTGTGTCTACAGATGGTGAATGTTGGAAATGGTGCTTTCTGAGGCTCCTTACAGTTCTTGTTAATCAAGGGTAGAAAGTAAGGTAGACATGGTCAGATGTGCGCTAACTATGTCTACAGATGGTGAATGTTGGAAATGGTGCTTTCTGAGGCTCCTTACAGTTCTTGTTCATCAAGGGTAGAAAGTAAGGGAGACATGGTCAGATGTGCGCTAACTGTGTCTACAGATGGTGAATGTTGGAAATGGTGCCTTCTGAGCTCCTTACTGTTCTCCTTCACCTAGGGTGGTGAGTAAGGTAGATGTGTACAGCTGTACGCTAACTAATGTCTACAGATGGTGAATGTTGGAAATGGTGCTTTCTGAGGCTCCTTACAGTTCTTGTTCATCAAGGGTAGAATGTAAGGGAGACATGGTCAGATGTGCGCTAACTATGTCTACAAATAGTGAATGTAGGAAATGGTGCTTTCTGAGGCACCTTACAGTTCTTGTTCATCAAGGGTAGAAAGTAAGGGAGACATGGTCAGATGTGCGCTAACTGTCTTTACAGATGGTGAATGTTGGAAATGGTGCTTTCTGAGGCTCCTTACAGTTCTTGTTCATCAAGGGTAGAAAGTAAGGGAGACATGGTCAGATGTGCGCTAACTGTGTCTACAGATGGTGAATGTTGGAAAAGGTGCCTTCTGAACTCCTTACTGTTCTCCTTCACCCAGGGTAGTGAGTAAGGTAGACGTGTACAGCTGTACGCTAACTATGTCTACAGATGGTGAATGTTGGAAATGGTGCTTTCTGAGGCTCCTTACAGTTCTTGTTCATCAAGGGTAGAAAGTAAGGGAGACATGGTCAGATGTGCGCTAACTGTGTCTACAGATGGTGAATGTTGGAAATGGTGCCTTCTGAGCTCCTTACTGTTCTCCTTCACCTAGGGTAGTGAGTGAGGTAGACGTGTACAGCTGTACGCTAACTATGTCTACAGATAGTGAATGTTGGAAATGATGCTCTCTGAGGTTCCTTACAGTTATTGTTAATCAAGGGTAGAAAGTAAGGGAGACATGGTCAGATGTGCGCTAACTGTGTCTACAGATGGTGAATGTTGGAAATGGTGCTTTCTGAGGCTCCTTACAGTTCTTGTTCATCAAGGGTAGAAAGTAAGGGAGACATGGTCAGATGTGCGCTAACTGTGTCTACAGATGGTGAATGTTGGAAATGGTGCCTTCTGAGCTCCTTACTGTTCTCCTTCACCTAGGGCGGTGAGTAAGGTAGATGTGTACAGCTGTACGCTAACTAATGTCTACAGATGGTGAATGTTGGAAATGGTGCTTTCTGAGGCTCCTTACAGTTCTTGTTCATCAAGGGTAGAAAGTAAGGGAGACATGGTCAGATGTGCGCTAACTGTGTCTACAGATAGTGAATGTAGGAAATGGTGCTTTCTGAGGCACCTTACAGTTCTTGTTCATCAAGGGTAGAAAGTAAGGGAGACATGGTCAGATGTGCGCTAACTGTCTTTACAGATGGTGAATGTTGGAAATGGTGCTTTCTGAGGCTCCTTACAGTTCTTGTTCATCAAGGGTAGAAAGTAAGGGAGACATGGTCAGATGTGCGCTAACTGTGTCTACAGACGGTGAATGTTGCAAATGGTGCTTTCTGAGGCTCCTTACAGTTCTTGTTCATCAAGGGTAGAAAGTAAGGGAGACATGGTAAGATGTGCGCTAACTATGTCTACAGATGGTGAATGTTGGAAATGGTGCTTTCTGAGGCTCCTTACAGTTCTTGTTCATCAAGGGTATAAAGTAAGGGAGACATGGTCAGATGTGCGCTAACTGTGTCTACAGATGGTGAATGTTGGAAATGGTGCCTTCTGAGCTCCTTACTGTTCTCCTTCACCTAGGGTAGTGAGTGAGGTAGACGTGTACAGCTGTACGCTAACAATGTCTACAGATAGTGAATGTTGGAAATGGTGCTCTCTGAGGTTCCTTACAGTTCTTGTTAATCAAGGGTAGAAAGTAAGGGAGACATGGTCAGATGTGCGCTAACTGTGTCTACAGATGGTGAATGTTGGAAATGGTGCTTTCTGAGGCTCCTTACAGTCCTTGTTCATCAAGGGTAGAAAGTAAGGGAGACATGGTCAGATGTGCGCTAACTGTGTCTACAGATGGTGAATGTTGGAAATGGGCCTTCTGAGCTCCTTACTGTTCTCCTTCACCTAGGGTGGTGAGTAAGGTAGATGTGTACAGCTGTACGCTAACTAATGTCGACAGATGGTGAATGTTGGAAATGGTGCTTTCTGAGGCTCCTTACAGTTCTTGTTCATCAAGGGTAGAAAGTAAGGGAGACATGGTCAGATGTGCGCTAACTGTGTCTACAGATAGTGAATGTAGGAAATGGTGCTTTCTGAGGCACCTTACAGTTCTTGTTAATCAAGGGTAGAAAGTAAGGGAGACATGGTCAGATGTGCGCTAACTGTGTCTACAGATGGTGAATGTTGGAAATGGTGCTTTCTGAGGCTCCTTACATTTCTTGTTCATCAAGGGTAGAAAGTAAGGGAGACATGGTCAGATGTGCGCTAACTGTGTCTACAGATGGTGAATGTTGGAAATGGTGCCTTCTGAGCTCCTTACTTTTCTCCTTCAACTAGGGTGGTGAGTAAGGTAGATGTGTACAGCTGTACGCTAACTAATGTCTACAGATGGTGAATGTTGGAAATGGTGGTTTCTGAGGCTCCTTACAGTTCTTGTTCATCAAGGGTAGAAAGTAAGGGAGACATGGTCAGATGTGCGCTAACTGTGTCTACAGATGGTGAATGTTGGAAATGGTGCCTTCTGAGCTCCTTACTGTTCTCCTTCACCTAGGGTAGTGAGTAAGGTAGACGTGTACAGCTGTACGCTAACTATGCCTACAGATGATGAATGTCAGAAATGGTGCTTTCTGAGGCTCCTTACAGTTCTTGTTCATCAAGGGTAAAAGTAAGGGAGACATGGTCAGATGTGCGCTAACTGTGTCTACAGATGGTGAATGTTGGAAATGGTGCTTTCTGAGGCTCCTTACAGTTCTTGTTCATCAAGGGTAGAAAGTAAGGGAGACATGGTCAGATGTGCGCTAACTGTGTCTACAGATGGTGAATGTTGGAAATGGTGCCTTCTGAACTCCTTACTGTTCTCCTTCACCTAGGGTAGTGAGTAAGGTAGACGTGTAAAGCTGTACGCTAACTATGTCTACAGATGGTGAATGTCGGAAATGGTGCTTTCTGAGGCTCCTTACAGTTCTTGTTCATCAAGGGTAGAAAGTAAGGGAGACATGGTCAGATGTGCGCTAACTGTGTCTACAGATGGTGAATGTTGGAAATGGTGCCTTCTGAGCTCCTTACTGTTCTCCTTCACCTAGGGTAGTGAGTGAGGTAGACGTGTACAGCTGTACGCTAACTATGTCTACAGATAGTGAATGTTTGAAATGGTGCTCTCTGAGGTTCCTTACAGTTCTTGTTAATCAAGGGTAGAAAGTAAGGGAGACATGGTCAGATGTGCGCTAACTGTGTCTACAGATGGTGAATGTTGGAAATGGTGCTTTCTGAGGCTCCTTACAGTTCTTGTTCATCAAGGGTAGAAAGTAAGGGAGACATGGTCAGATGTGCGCTAACTGTGTCTACAGATGGTGAATGTTGGAAATGGTGCCTTCTGAGCTCCTTACTGTTCTCCTTCACCTAGGGTGGTGAGTAAGGTAGATGTGTACAGCTGTACGCTAACTAATGTCTACAGATGGTGAATGTTGGAAATGGTGCTTTCTGAGGCTCCTTACAGTTCTTGTTCATCAAGGGTAGAAAGTAAGGGAGACATGGTCAGATGTGCACTAACTGTGTCTACAGATAGTGAATGTAGGAAATGGTGCTTTCTGAGGCACCTTACAGTTCTTGTTCATCAAGGGTAGAGAGTAAGGGAGACATGGTCAGATGTGCGCTAATTGTGTCTACAGATGGTGAATGTTGGAAATGGTACTATCTGAGGCACCTTACAGTTCTTGTTCATCAAGGGTAGAAAGTAAGGGAGACATGGTCAGATGTGCGCTAACTGTGTCTACAGATGGTGAATGTTGGAAATGGTGCTTTCTGAGGCTCCTTACAGTTCTTGTTCATCAAGGGTAGAAAGTAAGGGAGACATTGTCAGATGTGCGCTAACTGTGTCTACAGATGGTGAATGTTGGAAATGGTGCTTTCTGAGGCTCCTTACAGTTCTTGTTCATCAAGGGTAGAAAGTAAGGGAGACATGGTCAGATGTGCGCTAACTGTGTCTACAGATGGTGAATGTTGGACATGGTGCTTTCTGAGGCTCCTTACAGTTCTTGATAATCAAGGGTAGAAAGTAAGGGAGACATAGTCAGATGTGCGCTAACTGTGTCTACAGATGGTGAATGATGGAAATGGTGCTTTCTGAGGCTCCTTACAGTTCTTGTTCATCAAGGGTAGAAAGTAAGGGAGACATGGTCAGATGTGCGCTAACTGTGTCTACAGATGGTGAATGTTGGAAATGGTGCTTTCTGAGGCTCCTGACAGTTCTTGTTCATCAAGGGTAGAAAGTAAGGGAGACATGGTCAGATGTGCGCTAACTGTGTCTACAGATGGTGAATGTTGGAAATGGTGCTTTCTGAGGCTCCTGACAGTTCTTGTTCATCAAGGGTAGAAAGTAAGGGAGACATGGTCAGATGTGCGCTAACTGTGTCTACAGATGGTGAATGTGGGAAATGGTGCTTTCTGAGGCTTCTTACAGTTCTTGTTCATCAAGGGTGGAAAGTAAGTGAGACATGGTCAGATGTGCGCTAACTGTGTCTACAGATGGTGAATGTTGGAAATGGTGGTTTCTGAGGCTCCTTACAGTTCTTGTTCATCAAGGGTAGAAAGTAAGGGAGACATGGTCAGATGTGCGCTAACTGTGTCTACAGATGGTGAATGTTGGAAATGGTGCCTTCTGAGCTCCTTACTGTTCTCCTTCACCTAGGGTAGTGAGTAAGGTAGACGTGTACAGCTGTACGCTAACTATGCCTACAGATGATGAATGTCAGAAATGGTGCTTTCTGAGGCTCCTTACAGTTCTTGTTCATCAAGGGTAAAAGTAAGGGAGACATGGTCAGATGTGCGCTAACTGTGTCTACAGATGGTGAATGTTGGAAATGGTGCTTTCTGAGGCTCCTTACAGTTCTTGTTCATCAAGGGTAGAAAGTAAGGGAGACATGGTCAGATGTGCGCTAACTGTGTCTACAGATGGTGAATGTTGGAAATGGTGCTTTCTGAGGCTCCTTACAGTTCTTGTTCATCAAGGGTAGAAAGTAAGGGAGACATGGTCAGATGTGCGCTAACTGTGTCTACAGATGGTGAATGTTGGAAATGGTGCTTTCTGAGGCTCCTTACAGTTCTTGTTCATCAAGGGTAGAAAGTAAGGGAGACATGGTCAGATGTGCGATAACTGTGTCTTCAGATGGTGAGTGTTGGAAATGGTGCCTTCTGAGCTCCTCACTGTTCTCCTTCACCTAGGGTAGTGAGTAAGGTAGACGTGTACAGCTGTACGCTAACTATGTCTACAGATGGTGAATGTTGGAAATGGTGCTTTCTGAGGCTCCTTACAGTTCCTGTTCATCAAGGGTAGAAAGTAAGGGAGAAATGGTCAGATGTGCGCTAACTGTGTCTACAGATGGTGAATGTTGGAAATGGTGCTTTCTGAGGCTCCTTACAGTTCTTGTTCATCAAGTGTAGAAAGTAAGGGAGACATCGTCAGATGTGCGCTAACTGTGTCTACAGATGGTGAATGTTGGAAATGGTGCTTTCTGAGGCTCCTTACAGTTCCTGTTCATCAAGGGTAGAAAGTAAGGGAGACATGGTCAGATGTGCGCTAACTGAGTCTACAGATGGTGAATGTTGGGAATGGTGCTTTCTGACGCTCCTTACAGTTCTTGTTCATCAAGGGTAGAAAGTAAGGGAGACATGGTCAGATGTGCACTAACTGTGTCTACAGATGGTGAATGTTGGAAATGGTGCTTTCTGAGGCTCCTTACAGATCTTGTTCATCAAGGGTAGAAAGTAAGGGAGACATGGTCAGATGTGCGCTAACTGTGTCTACAGATGGTGAATGTTGGAAATGGTGCCTTCTGAGCTCCTTACTGTTCTCCTTCACCTAGGGTAGTGAGTAAGGTAGACGTGTACAGCTGTACGCTAACGATGTCTACAGATGGTGAATGTTGGAAATGGTGCTTTCTGAGGCTCCTTACAGTTCTTGTTCATCAAGGGTAGAAAGTAAGAGAGACATGGTCAGATGTGCGCTAAGTGTGTCTACCGATGGTGAATGTTGGAAATGGTGCTTTCTCAGGCTCCTTACAGTTCTTGTTCATCAAGGGTAGGAAGTAAGGGAGACATGGTCAGATGTGCGCTAACTGTGTCTACAGATGGTGAATGTGGGAAATGGTGCTTTCTGAGGCTCCTTACAGTTCTTGTTCATCAAGGGTAGAAAGCAAGGGAGACATGGTCAGATGTGCTCTAACTGTGTCTACAGATGGTGAATGTTGGAAATGGTGCCTTCAGAGCTCCTTACTGTTCTCCTTCACCTAGGGTAGTGAGTAAGGTAGACGTATACAGCTGTACGCTAACTATGTCTCCAGATGGTGAATGTTGGAAAAGGTGCTTTCTGAGGCTCCTTACAGTTCTTGTTCATCAAGTGTAGAAAGTAAGGGAGACATGGTCAGATGTGCGCTAACTGTGTCTACAGATGGTGAATGTTGGAAATGGTGCCTTCTGAGCTCCTTACTGTTCTCCTTCACCTAGGGTAGTGAGTAAGGTAGACGTGTACAGCTGTACGCTAACTATGTCTACAGATGGTGAATGTTGGAAATGGTGCTTTCTGAGGCTCCTTACAGTTCTTGTTCATCAAGGGTAGAAAGTAAGGGAGACATGGTCAGATGTGCGCTAACTGTGTCTACAGATGGTGAACGTTGGAAATGGTGCTTTCTGAGGCTCATTACAGTTCTTGTTCATCAAGGGTAGAAAGTAATTGAGACATGGTCAGATGTGCGCTAACTGTGTCTACAGATGGTGAATGTTGGAAATGGTGCCTTCTGAGCTCCTTACTGTTCTCCTTCACCTAGGGTAGTGAGTAAGGTAGACGTGTACAGCTGTACGCTAACTATGTCTACAGATGGTGAATGTTGGAAATGGTGCTTTCTGAGGCTCCTTACAGTTCTTGTTAATCAAGGGTAGAAAGTAAGGTAGACATGGTCAGATGTGCGCTAACTGTGTCTACAGATGGTGAATGTTGGAAATGGTGCCTTCTGAGCTCCTTACTGTTCTCCTTCACCTAGGGTAGTGAGTAAGGTAGACGTGTACAGCTGTACGCTAAATATGTCTACAGATGGTGAATGTTGGAAATGGCGCTTTCTGAGGCTCCTTACAGTTCTTGTTCATCAAGGGTAGAAAGTAAGGGAGACATGGTCAGATGTGCGCTAACTGTGTCTACAGATGGTGAATGTTGGAAATGGTGCTTTCTGAGGCTCCTTACAGTTCTTGTTCATCAAGGGTAGAAAGTAAGGGAGACATGGTTAGATGTGCGCTAACTGTGTCTACAGAAGGTGAATGTTGGAAATGGTGCCTTCTGAGCTCCTTACTGTTCTCCTTCACCTAGGGTAGTGAGTAAGGTAGTCGTGTACAGCTGTACGCTAACTATGTCTACAGATGGTGAATGTTGGAAATGGTGCTTTCTGAGGCTCCTTACAGTTCATGTTCATCAAGGGTAGAAAGTAGGGGAGACATGGTCATATGTGCGCTAACTGTGTCTACAGATTGTGAATGTTGGAAATGGTGCTTTCTGAGGCTCCTTACAGTTCTTGTTCATCAAGGGTAGAAAGTAAGGAAGACATGGTCAGATGTGCGCTGTGTCTACAGATGGTGAATGTTGGAAATGGTGCTTTCTGAGGCTCCTTACAGTTCTTGTTCATCAAGGGTAGAAAGTAAGGGAGACATGGTCAGATGTGCGCTAACTGTGTCTACAGATGGTAAATGTTGGAAATGGTGCCTTCTGAGCTCCTTACTGTTCTCCTTCACCTAGGGTAGTGAGTAAGGTAGACGTGTCCAGCTGTACGCTAACTATGTCTACAGATGGTGAATGTTGGAAATGGTGCTTTCTGAGGCTCCTTACAGTTCTTGTTCATCAAGGGTAGAAAGTAAGGGAGACATGGTCAGATGTACGCTAACTGTGTCTACAGATAGTGAATGTTGGAAATGGTGCTTTCTGAGGCTGCTTACATTTCTTGTTCATCAAGGGTAGAAAGTAAGGGAGACATGGTCAGATGTGCGCTAACTGTGTCTACAGATGGTGAATGTTGGAAATGGTGCTTTCTGAGGCTCCTTACAGTTCTTGTTCATCAAGGGTAGAAAGTAAGGGAGACATGGTCAGATGTGCGCTAACTGTGTCTACAGATGGTGAATGTTGGAAATGGCGCCTTCTGAGCTCCTTACTGTTCTCCTTCACCTAGGGTAGTGTGTAAGGTAGACGTGTACAGCTGTACGCTAACTATGTCTACAGATGATGAATGTTGGAAATGGTGCTTTCTGAGGCACCTTACAGTTCTTGTTCATCAAGGGTAGAAAGTAAGGGAGACATGGTCAGATATGCGCTAACTGTGTCTACAGATGGTGAATGTTGGAAATGGTGCTTTCTGAGGCTCCTTACAGTTCTTGTTCATCAAGGGTAGAAAGTAAGGGAGACATGGTCAGATGTGCGCTAACTGTGTCTACAGATGGTGAATGTTGGAAATGGTGCCTTCTGAGCTCCTTACTGTTCTGCTTCACCTAGGGTAGTGAGTAAGGTAGACGTATACAGCTGTACGCTAACTATGTCTACAGATGGTGAATGTTGGAAATGGTGCTTTCTGAGGCTCCTTACAGTTCTTGTTCATCAAGGGTAGAAAGTAAGGGAGACATGGTCAGATGTGCGCTAACTGTGTCTACAGATGGTGAATGTTGGAAATGGTGCCTTCTGAGCTCCTTACTGTTCACCTTCACCTAGGGTAGTGAGTAAGGTAGACGTGTACAGCTGTACGCTAACTATGTCTACAGATGGTGAATGGTGGAAATGGTGCTTTCTGAGGCTCCTTACTGTTCTCATTCGCCTAGGGTAGTGAGTAAGGTAGACGTGTACAGCTGTACGCTAACTATGTCTACAGATGGTGAATGTTGGAAATGGTGCTTTCTGAGGTTCCTCACAGTTCTTAATCATCAAGGGTAGAAAGTAAGGGAGACATGGTCAGATGTGCGCTAACTGTGTCTACAGATGGTGAATGTTGGAAATGGTGCTTTCTGAGGCTCCTTACAGTTCTTGTTCATCAAGGGTAGAAAGTAAGGGAGACATGGTCAGATGTGCGCTAACTGTGTCTACAGATGGTGAATGTTGGAAATGGTGCCTTCTGAGCTCCTTACTGTTCTCCTTCACCTAGGGTAGTGAGTAAGGTAGATGTGTACAGCTGTACGCTAACTATGTCTACAGATGGTGAATGTTGGAAATGGTGCTTTCTGAGGCTCCGTACAGTTCTTGTTCATCAAGGGTAGAAAGTAAGGGAGACATGGTCAGATGTGCGCTAACTGTGTCTACAGATGGTGAATGTTGGAAATGGTGCCTTCTGAGGCTCCTTACAGTTCTTGTTCATCAGGGGTAGAAAGTAAGGGAGACATGGTCAGATGTGCGCTAACTGTGTCTACAGTTGGTGAATGTTGGAAATAGTGCCTTCTGAGCTCCTTACTGTTCTCCTTCACCTAGGGTGGTGAGTAAGGTAGATGTGTACAGCTGTACGCTAACTAATGTCTACAGATGGTGAATGTTGGGAATGGTGCTTTCTGAGGCTCCTTACAGTTCTTGTTCATCAAGGGTAGAAAGTAAGGGAGACATGGTCAGATGTGCGCTAACTGTGTCTACAGATGGTGAATGTTGAAAATGGTGCTTTCTGAGGCTCCTTACAGTTCTTGTTCATCAAGGGTAGAAAGTAAGGGAGACATGGTAAGATGTGCGCTAACTGTGTCTACAGATGGTGAATGTTGGAAATGGTGCTTTCTGAGGCTCCTTACAGTTCTTGTTAATCAAGGGTAGAAAGTAAGGTAGACATGGTCAGATGTGCGCTAACTATGTCTACAGATGGTGAATGTTGGAAATGGTGCTTTCTGAGGCTCCTTACAGTTCCTGTTCATCAAGGGTAGAAAGTAAGGGAGACATGGTCAGATGTGCGCTAACTTTGTCAACAGATGGTGAATGTTGGAAATGGTGCCTTCTGAACTCCTTACTGTTCTCCTTCACCTAGGGTAGTGAGTAAGGTAGACGTGTACAGCTGTACGCTAACTATGTCTACAGATGGTGAATGTTGGAAATGGTGCTTTCTGAGGCTCCTTACAGTTCTTGTTCATCAAGGGTAGAAAGTAAGGGAGACATGGTCAGATGTGCGCTAACTGTGTCTACAGATGGTGAATGTTGGAAATGGTGCTTTCTGAGGCTCCTTACAGTTCTTGTTCATCAAGGGTAGAAAGTAAGGTGGACATGGTCAGATGTGCGCTAACTGTGTCTACAGATGGTGAATGTTGGAAATGGTGCCTTCTGAGCTCCTTACTGTTCTCCTTCACCTAGGGTAGTGAGTAAGGTAGACGTGTCCAGCTGTACGCTAACTATGTCTACAGATGGTGAATGTTGGAAATGGTGCTTCCTGAGGCTCCTTACAGTTCTTGTTCATCAAGGGTAGAAAGTAAGGGAGACATGGTCAGATGTGCGCTAACTGTGTCTACAGATGGTGAATGTTGGAAATGGTGCTTTCTGAGGCTCCTTACAGTTCTTGTTAATCAAGGGTAGAAAGTAAGGGAGACATGGTCAGATGTGCGCTAACTGTGTCTACAGATGGTGAATGTTGGAAATGGTGCTTTCTGAGGCTCCTTACAGTTCTTGTTCATCAAGGGTAGAAAGTAAGGGAGACATGGTCAGATGTGCGCTAACTGTGTCTACAGATGGTGAATGTTGGAAATGGTGCCTTCTGAGCTCCTTACTGTTCTCCTTCACCTAGGGTAGTGAGTAAGGTAGACGTGTACAGCTGTACGCTAACTATGTCTACAGATGGTGAATGTTGGAAATGGTGCTTTCTGAGGCTCCTTACAGTTCTTGTTCATCAAGGGTATTAAGTAAGGGAGACATGGTCAGATGTGCGCTAACTGTGTCTACAGATGGTGAATGTTGGAAATGGTGCTTTCTGAGGCTCCTAACAGTTCTTGTTCATCAAGGGTAGAAAGTAAGGGAGACATGGTCAGATGTGCGCTAACTGTGTCTACAGATGGTGAATGTGGGAAATGGTGCATTCTGAGGCTCCTTACAGTTCTTGTTCATCAAGGGTAGAAAGTAAGTGAGACATGGTCAGATGTGCGCTATCTGTGTCTACAGATGGTGAATGTTGGAAATGGTGGTTTCTGAGGCTCCTTACAGTTCTTGTTCATCAAGGGTAGAAAGTAAGGGAGACATGGTCAGATGTGCGCTAACTGTGTCTACAGATGGTGAATGTTGGAAATGGTGCCTTCTGAGCTCCTTACTGTTCTCCTTCACCTAGGGTAGTGAGTAAGGTAGACGTGTACAGCTGTACGCTAACTATGCTTACAGATGATGAATGTCGGAAATGGTGCTTTCTGAGGCTCCTTACAGTTCTTGTTCATCAAGGGTAGAAAGTAAGGGAGACATGGTCAGATGTGCGCTAACTGTGTCTACAGATGGTGAATGTTGGAAATGGTGCTTTCTGAGGCTCCTTACAGTTCTTGTTCATCAAGGGTAGAAAGTAAGGGAGACATCGTCAGATGTGCGCTAACTGTGTCTACAGATGGTGAATGTTCGAAATGGTGCCTTCTGAGCTCCTTACTGTTCTCCTTCACCTAGGGTAGTGAGTAAGGTAGACGTGTACAGCTGTACGCTAACGATGTCTACAGATGGTGAATGTTGGAAATGGTGCTTTCTGAGGCTCCTTACAGTTCTTGTTCATCAAGGGTAGAAAGTAAGAGAGACATGGTCAGATGTGCGCTAACTGTGTCTACAGATGGTGAATGTTGGAAATGGTGCTTTCTCAGGCTCCTTACAGTTCTTGTTCATCAAGGGTAGAAAGTAAGGGAGACATGGTCAGATGTGCGCTAACTGTGTCTACAGATGGTGAATGTTGGAAATGGTGCTTTCTCAGGCTCCTTACAGTTCTTGTTCATCAAGGGTAGAAAGTAAGGGAGACTTGGTCAGATGTGCGCTAACTGTGTCTACAGATGGTGAATGTTGGAAATGGTGCCTTCTGAGCTCCTTACTGTTCTCCTTCACCTAGGGTAGTGAGTAAGGTAGACGTGTACAGCTGAACGCTAACTATGTCTACAGATGGTGAATGTTGGAAATGGTGCTTTCTGAGGCTCCTTACAGTTCTTGTTCTTAAAGGGGAGAAAGTAAGGGAGACATGGTCAGATGTGCGCTAACTGTGTCTACAGATGGTGAATGTTGGAAATGGTGCCTTCTGAGCTCCTTACTGTTGTCCTTCACCTAGGGTAGTGAGTAAGGTAGACGTGTACAGCTGAACGCTAACTATGTCTACAGATGGTGAATGTTGGAAATGGTGCTTTCTGAGGCTCCTTACAGTTCTTGTTCATCAAGGGTAGAAAGTAAGGGAGACATGGTCAGATGTGCGCTAACTGTGTCTACAGATGGTGAACGTTGGAAATGGTGCTTTCTGAGGCTCATTACAGTTCTTGTTCATCAAGGGTAGAAAGTAATTGAGACATGGTCAGATGTGCGCTAACTGTGTCTACAGATGGTGAATGTTGGAAATGGTGCCTTCTGAGCTCCTTACTGTTCTCCTTCACCTAGGGTAGTGAGTAAGGTAGACGTGTACAGCTGTACGCTAACTATGTCTACAGATGGTGAATGTTGGAAATGGTGCTTTCTGAGGCTCCTTACAGTTCTTGTTAATCAAGGGTAGAAAGTAAGGTAGACATGGTCAGATGTGCGCTAACTGTGTCTACAGATGGTGAATGTTGGAAATGGTGCCTTCTGAGCTCCTTACTGTTCTCCTTCACCTAGGGTAGTGAGTAAGGTAGACGTGTACAGCTGTACGCTAAATATGTCTACAGATGGTGAATGTTGGAAATGGCGCTTTCTGAGGCTCCTTACAGTTCTTGTTCATCAAGGGTAGAAAGTAAGGGAGACATGGTCAGATGTGCGCTAACTGTGTCTACAGATGGTGAATGTTGGAAATGGTGCTTTCTGAGGCTCCTTACAGTTCTTGTTCATCAAGGGTAGAAAGTAAGGGAGACATGGTTAGATGTGCGCTAACTGTGTCTACAGAAGGTGAATGTTGGAAATGGTGCCTTCTGAGCTCCTTACTGTTCTCCTTCACCTAGGGTAGTGAGTAAGGTAGTCGTGTACAGCTGTACGCTAACTATGTCTACAGATGGTGAATGTTGGAAATGGTGCTTTCTGAGGCTCCTTACAGTTCATGTTCATCAAGGGTAGAAAGTAGGGGAGACATGGTCATATGTGCGCTAACTGTGTCTACAGATTGTGAATGTTGGAAATGGTGCTTTCTGAGGCTCCTTACAGTTCTTGTTCATCAAGGGTAGAAAGTAAGGAAGACATGGTCAGATGTGCGCTGTGTCTACAGATGGTGAATGTTGGAAATGGTGCTTTCTGAGGCTCCTTACAGTTCTTGTTCATCAAGGGTAGAAAGTAAGGGAGACATGGTCAGATGTGCGCTAACTGTGTCTACAGATGGTAAATGTTGGAAATGGTGCCTTCTGAGCTCCTTACTGTTCTCCTTCACCTAGGGTAGTGAGTAAGGTAGACGTGTCCAGCTGTACGCTAACTATGTCTACAGATGGTGAATGTTGGAAATGGTGCTTTCTGAGGCTCCTTACAGTTCTTGTTCATCAAGGGTAGAAAGTAAGGGAGACATGGTCAGATGTACGCTAACTGTGTCTACAGATAGTGAATGTTGGAAATGGTGCTTTCTGAGGCTGCTTACATTTCTTGTTCATCAAGGGTAGAAAGTAAGGGAGACATGGTCAGATGTGCGCTAACTGTGTCTACAGATGGTGAATGTTGGAAATGGTGCTTTCTGAGGCTCCTTACAGTTCTTGTTCATCAAGGGTAGAAAGTAAGGGAGACATGGTCAGATGTGCGCTAACTGTGTCTACAGATGGTGAATGTTGGAAATGGCGCCTTCTGAGCTCCTTACTGTTCTCCTTCACCTAGGGTAGTGTGTAAGGTAGACGTGTACAGCTGTACGCTAACTATGTCTACAGATGATGAATGTTGGAAATGGTGCTTTCTGAGGCACCTTACAGTTCTTGTTCATCAAGGGTAGAAAGTAAGGGAGACATGGTCAGATGTGCGCTAACTGTGTCTACAGATGGTGAATGTTGGAAATGGTGCTTTCTGAGGCTCCTTACAGTTCTTGTTCATCAAGGGTAGAAAGTAAGGGAGACATGGTCAGATGTGCGCTAACTGTGTCTACAGATGGTGAATGTTGGAAATGGTGCCTTCTGAGCTCCTTACTGTTCTGCTTCACCTAGGGTAGTGAGTAAGGTAGACGTATACAGCTGTACGCTAACTATGTCTACAGATGGTGAATGTTGGAAATGGTGCTTTCTGAGGCTCCTTACAGTTCTTGTTCATCAAGGGTAGAAAGTAAGGGAGACATGGTCAGATGTGCGCTAACTGTGTCTACAGATGGTGAATGTTGGAAATGGTGCCTTCTGAGCTCCTTACTGTTCACCTTCACCTAGGGTAGTGAGTAAGGTAGACGTGTACAGCTGTACGCTAACTATGTCTACAGATGGTGAATGGTGGAAATGGTGCTTTCTGAGGCTCCTTACTGTTCTCATTCGCCTAGGGTAGTGAGTAAGGTAGACGTGTACAGCTGTACGCTAACTATGTCTACAGATGGTGAATGTTGGAAATGGTGCTTTCTGAGGTTCCTCACAGTTCTTAATCATCAAGGGTAGAAAGTAAGGGAGACATGGTCAGATGTGCGCTAACTGTGTCTACAGATGGTGAATGTTGGAAATGGTGCTTTCTGAGGCTCCTTACAGTTCTTGTTCATCAAGGGTAGAAAGTAAGGGAGACATGGTCAGATGTGCGCTAACTGTGTCTACAGATGGTGAATGTTGGAAATGGTGCCTTCTGAGCTCCTTACTGTTCTCCTTCACCTAGGGTAGTGAGTAAGGTAGATGTGTACAGCTGTACGCTAACTATGTCTACAGATGGTGAATGTTGGAAATGGTGCTTTCTGAGGCTCCGTACAGTTCTTGTTCATCAAGGGTAGAAAGTAAGGGAGACATGGTCAGATGTGCGCTAACTGTGTCTACAGATGGTGAATGTTGGAAATGGTGCCTTCTGAGGCTCCTTACAGTTCTTGTTCATCAGGGGTAGAAAGTAAGGGAGACATGGTCAGATGTGCGCTAACTGTGTCTACAGTTGGTGAATGTTGGAAATAGTGCCTTCTGAGCTCCTTACTGTTCTCCTTCACCTAGGGTGGTGAGTAAGGTAGATGTGTACAGCTGTACGCTAACTAATGTCTACAGATGGTGAATGTTGGGAATGGTGCTTTCTGAGGCTCCTTACAGTTCTTGTTCATCAAGGGTAGAAAGTAAGGGAGACATGGTCAGATGTGCGCTAACTGTGTCTACAGATGGTGAATGTTGAAAATGGTGCTTTCTGAGGCTCCTTACAGTTCTTGTTCATCAAGGGTAGAAAGTAAGGGAGACATGGTAAGATGTGCGCTAACTGTGTCTACAGATGGTGAATGTTGGAAATGGTGCTTTCTGAGGCTCCTTACAGTTCTTGTTAATCAAGGGTAGAAAGTAAGGTAGACATGGTCAGATGTGCGCTAACTATGTCTACAGATGGTGAATGTTGGAAATGGTGCTTTCTGAGGCTCCTTACAGTTCCTGTTCATCAAGGGTAGAAAGTAAGGGAGACATGGTCAGATGTGCGCTAACTTTGTCAACAGATGGTGAATGTTGGAAATGGTGCCTTCTGAACTCCTTACTGTTCTCCTTCACCTAGGGTAGTGAGTAAGGTAGACGTGTACAGCTGTACGCTAACTATGTCTACAGATGGTGAATGTTGGAAATGGTGCTTTCTGAGGCTCCTTACAGTTCTTGTTCATCAAGGGTAGAAAGTAAGGGAGACATGGTCAGATGTGCGCTAACTGTGTCTACAGATGGTGAATGTTGGAAATGGTGCTTTCTGAGGCTCCTTACAGTTCTTGTTCATCAAGGGTAGAAAGTAAGGTGGACATGGTCAGATGTGCGCTAACTGTGTCTACAGATGGTGAATGTTGGAAATGGTGCCTTCTGAGCTCCTTACTGTTCTCCTTCACCTAGGGTAGTGAGTAAGGTAGACGTGTCCAGCTGTACGCTAACTATGTCTACAGATGGTGAATGTTGGAAATGGTGCTTCCTGAGGCTCCTTACAGTTCTTGTTCATCAAGGGTAGAAAGTAAGGGAGACATGGTCAGATGTGCGCTAACTGTGTCTACAGATGGTGAATGTTGGAAATGGTGCTTTCTGAGGCTCCTTACAGTTCTTGTTAATCAAGGGTAGAAAGTAAGGGAGACATGGTCAGATGTGCGCTAACTGTGTCTACAGATGGTGAATGTTGGAAATGGTGCTTTCTGAGGCTCCTTACAGTTCTTGTTCATCAAGGGTAGAAAGTAAGGGAGACATGGTCAGATGTGCGCTAACTGTGTCTACAGATGGTGAATGTTGGAAATGGTGCCTTCTGAGCTCCTTACTGTTCTCCTTCACCTAGGGTAGTGAGTAAGGTAGACGTGTACAGCTGTACGCTAACTATGTCTACAGATGGTGAATGTTGGAAATGGTGCTTTCTGAGGCTCCTTACAGTTCTTGTTCATCAAGGGTATTAAGTAAGGGAGACATGGTCAGATGTGCGCTAACTGTGTCTACAGATGGTGAATGTTGGAAATGGTGCTTTCTGAGGCTCCTTACAGTTCTTGTTCATCAAGGGTAGAAAGTAAGGGAGACATCGTCAGATGTGCGCTAACTGTGTCTACAGATGGTGAATGTTGGAAATGGTGCCTTCTGAGCTCCTTACTGTTCTCCTTCACCTAGGGTAGTGAGTAAGGTAGACGTGTACAGCTGTACGCTAACGATGTCTACAGATGGTGAATGTTGGAAATGGTGCTTTCTGAGGCTCCTTACAGTTCTTGTTCATCAAGGGTAGAAAGTAAGAGAGACATGGTCAGATGTGCGCTAACTGTGTCTACAGATGGTGAATGTTGGAAATGGTGCTTTCTCAGGCTCCTTACAGTTCTTGTTCATCAAGGGTAGAAAGTAAGGGAGACATGGTCAGATGTGCGCTAACTGTGTCTACAGATGGTGAATGTTGGAAATGGTGCTTTCTCAGGCTCCTTACAGTTCTTGTTCATCAAGGGTAGAAAGTAAGGGAGACTTGGTCAGATGTGCGCTAACTGTGTCTACAGATGGTGAATGTTGGAAATGGTGCCTTCTGAGCTCCTTACTGTTCTCCTTCACCTAGGGTAGTGAGTAAGGTAGACGTGTACAGCTGAACGCTAACTATGTCTACAGATGGTGAATGTTGGAAATGGTGCTTTCTGAGGCTCCTTACAGTTCTTGTTCTTAAAGGGGAGAAAGTAAGGGAGACATGGTCAGATGTGCGCTAACTGTGTCTACAGATGGTGAATGTTGGAAATGGTGCCTTCTGAGCTCCTTACTGTTGTCCTTCACCTAGGGTAGTGAGTAAGGTAGACGTGTACAGCTGAACGCTAACTATGTCTACAGATGGTGAATGTTGGAAATGGTGCTTTCTGAGGCTCCTTACAGTTCTTGTTCATCAAGGGTAGAAAGTAAGGGAGACATGGTCAGATGTGCGATAACTGTGTCTTCAGATGGTGAGTGTTGGAAATGGTGCCTTCTGAGCTCCTTACTGTTCTCCTTCACCTAGGGTAGTGAGTAAGGTAGACGTGTACAGCTGTACGCTAACTATGTCTACAGATGGTGAATGTTGGAAATGGTGCTTTCTGAGGCTCCTTACAGTTCTTGTTCATCAAGGGTAGAAAGTAAGGGAGACATGGTCAGATGTGCGCTAACTGTGTCTACAGATGGTGAATGTTGGATATGGTGCTTTCTGAGGCTCCTTACAGTTCTTGTTCATCAAGGGTAGAAAGTAAGGGAGACATGGTCATATGTGCGCTAATTGTGTCTACAGATAATGAATGTTGGAAATGGTGCTTTCTGAGGCTCCTTACAGATCTTGTTCATCAAGGGTAGAAAGTAAGGGAGACATGGTCAGATGTGCGCTAACTGTGTCTACAGATGGTGAATGTTGGAAATGGTGCCTTCTGAGCTCCTTACTGTTCTCCTTCACCTAGGGTAGTGAGTAAGGTAGACGTGTCCAGCTGTACGCTAACTATGTCTACAGATGGTGAATGTTGGAAATGGTGCTTTCTGAGGCTCCTTACAGTTCTTGTTCATCAAGGTTAGAAAGTAAGGGAGACATGGTCAGATGTGCGCTAACTGTGTCTACAGATGGTGAATGTTGGAAATGGTGCTTTCTGAGGCTCCTTACAGTTCTTGTTCATCAAGGGTAGAAAGTAAGGGAGACATGGTCAGATGTGCGCTAACTGTGTCTACAGATGGTGAATGTTGGAAATGGTGCTTTCTGAGGCTCCTTACAGTTCTTGTTCATCAAGGTTAGAAAGTAAGGGAGACATGGTCAGATGTGCGCTAACTGTGTCTACAGATGGTGAATGTTGGAAATGGTGCTTTCTGAGGCTCCTTACAGTTCTTGTTCATCAAGGGTAGAAAGTAAGGGAGACATGGTCAGATGTGCGATAACTGTGTCTTCAGATGGTGAGTGTTGGAAATGGTGCCTTCTGAGCTCCTTACTGTTCTCCTTCACCTAGGGTAGTGAGTAAGGTAGACGTGTACAGCTGTACGCTAACTATGTCTACAGATGGTGAATGTTGGAAATGGTGCTTTCTGAGGCTCCTTACAGTTCTTGTTCATCAAGGGTAGAAAGTAAGGGAGACATGGTCAGATGTGCGCTAACTGTGTCTACAGATGGTGAATGTTGGAAATGGTGCTTTCTGAGGCTCCTTACAGTTCTTGTTCATCAAGGGTAGAAAGTAAGGGAGACATCGTCAGATGTGCGCTAACTGTGTTTACAGATGGTGAATGTTGGAAATGGTGCTTTCTGAGGCTCCTTACAGTTCTTGTTCATCAAGGGTAGAAAGTAAGGGAGACATGGTCAGATGTGCGCTAACTGTGTCTACAGATGGTGAATGTTGGAAATGGTGCTTTCTGAGGCTCCTTACAGTTCTTGTTCATCAAGGGTAGAAAGTAAGGGAGACATGGTCAGATGTGCGCTAACTGTGTCTACAGATGGTGAATGTTGGAAATGGTGCCTTCAGAGCTCCTTACTGTTCTTCTTCACCTAGGGTAGTGAGTAAGGTAGACGTATACAGCTGTACGCTAACTATGTCTACAGATGGTGAATGTTGGAAATGGTGCTTTCTGAGGCTCCTTACAGTTCTTGTTCATCAAGTGTAGAAAGTAAGGGAGACATGGTCAGATGTGCGCTAACTGTGTCTACAGATGGTGAATGTTGGAAATGGTGCCTTCTGAGCTCCTTATTGTTCTCCTTCACCTAGGGTAGTGAGTAAGGTAGACGTGTACAGCTGTACGCTAACTATGTCTACAGATGGTGAATGTTGGAAATGGTGCTTTCTGAGGCTCCTTACAGTTCTTGTTCATAAAGGGGAGAAAGTAAGGGAGACATGGTCAGATGTGCGCTAACTGTGTCTACAGATGGTGAATGTTGGAAATGGTGCCTTCTGAGCTCCTTACTGTTCTCCTTCACCTAGGGTAGTGAGTATGGTAGACGTGTACAGCTGTACGCTAACTATGTCTACAGATGGTGAATGTCTGAAATGGTGCTTTCTGAGGTTCCTTACAGTTCTTGTTCATCAAGGGTAGAAAGTAAGGGAGACATGTTCAGATGTGCGCTAACTGTGTCTACAGATGGTGAACGTTGGAAATGGTGCTTTCTGAGGCTCCTTACAGTTCTTGTTCATCAAGGGTAGAAAGTAAGGGAGACATGGTCAGATGTGCGCTAACTGTGTCTACAGATGGTGAATGTTGGAAATGGTGCCTTCTGAGCTCCTTACTGTTCTCCTTCACCTAGGGTAGTGAGTAAGGTAGATGTGTACAGCTGTACGCTAACTATGTCTACAGATGGTGAATGTTGGAAATGGTGCTTTCTGAGGCTCCTTACAGTTCTTGTTCATCAAGGGTAGAAAGTAAGGAAGAAATGGTCAGATGTGCGCTAACTGTGTCTACAGATGGTGAATGTTGGAAATGGTGCCTTCTGAGGCTCCTTACAGTTCTTGTTCATCAAGGGTAGAAAGTAAGGGAGACATGGTCAGATGTGCGCTAACTGTGTCTACAGATGGTGAATGTTGGAAATGGTGCCTTCTGAGCTCCTTACTGTTCTCCTTCACCTAGGGTAGTGAGTAAGGTAGACGTGTACAGCTGTACGCTAACTATGTCTACAGATGGTGAATGTTGGAAATGGTGCTTTCTGAGGCTCCTTACAGTTCTTTTTCATCAAGGGTAGAAAGTAAGGGAGACATGGTCAGATGTGCGCTAACTGTGTCTACAGATGGTGAATGTTAGAAATGGTGCTTTCTGAGGCTCCTTACAGTTCTTGTTAATCAAGGGTAGAAAGTAAGGTAGACATGGTCAGATGTGCGCTAACTATGTCTACATATGGTGAATGTTGGAAATGGTACTTTCTGAGGCTCCTTACAGTTCTTGTTCATCAAGGGTAGAAAGTAAGGGAGACATGGTCAGATGTGCGCTAACTGTGTCTACAGATGGTGAATGTTGGAAATGATGCCTTCTGAGCTCCTTACTGTTCTCCTTCACCTAGGGTAGTGAGTAAGGTAGACGTGTACAGCTGTACGCTAACTATATCTACAGATGGTGAATGTTGGAAATGGCGCTTTCTGAGGCTCCTTACAGTTCTTGTTCATCAAGGGTAGAAAGTAAGGGAGACATGGTCAGATGTGCGCTAACTGTGTCTACAGATGGTGAATGTTGGAAATGGTGCTTTCTGAGGCTCCTTACAGTTCTTGTTCATCAAGGGTAGAAAGTAAGGGAGACATGGTTAGATGTGCGCTAACTGTGTCTACAGAAGGTGAATGTTGGAAATGGTGCCTTCTGAGCTCCTTACTGTTCTCCTTCACCTAGGGTAGTGAGCAAGGTAGTCGTGTACAGCTGTACGCTAACTATGTCTACTGATGGTGAATGTTGGAAATGGTGCTTTCTGAGGCTCCTTACAGTTCTTGTTCATCAAGGGTAGAAAGTAGGGGAGACATGGTCAGATGTGCGCTAACTGTGTCTACAGATGGTGAATGTTGGAAATGGTTCTTTCTGAGGCTCCTTACAGTTCTTGTTCATCAAGGGTAGAAAGTAAGGGAGACATGGTCAGATGTGCGCTGTGTCTACAGATGGTGAATGTTGGAAATGGTGCTTTCTGAGGCTCCTTACAGATCTTGTTCATCAAGGGTAGAAAGTAAGGGAGACATGGTCAGATGTGCGCTAACTGTGTCTACAGATGGTGAATGTTGGAAATGGTGCCTTCTGAGCTCCTTACTGTTCTCCTTCACCTAGGGTAGTGAGTAAGGTAGACGTGTCCAGCTGTACGCTAACTATGTCTACAGATGGTGAATGTTGGAAATGGTGCTTTCTGAGGCTCCTTACAGTTCCTGTTCATCAAGGGTAGAAAGTAAGGGAGACATGGTCAGATGTGCGCTAACTGTGTCTACAGATGGTTAATGTTGGAAATGGTGCTTTCTGAGGCTCCTTACAGTTCTTGTTCATCAAGGGTAGAAAGTAAGGGAGACATGGTCAGATGTGCGCTAACTGTGTCTACAGATGGTGAATGTTGGAAATGGTGCTTTCTGAGGCTCCTTACAGTTCTTGTGCATCAAGGGTAGAAAGTAAGGGAGACATGGTCAGATGTGCGCTAACTGTGTCTACAGATGGTGAATGTTGGAAATGGTGCTTTGTGAGGCTCCTTACAGTTCTTGTTCATCAAGGGTAGAATGTAAGTGAGACATGGTCAGATGTGCGCTAACTGTGTCTACAGATGGTGAATGTTGGAAATGGTGCTTTCTGAGGCTCCTTACAGTTCTTGTTCATCAAGGGTAGAAAGTAAGGGAGACATGGTCAGATGTGCGCTAACTGTGTCTACAGATGGTGAATGTTGGAAATGGTGCTTTCTGAGCTCCTTACTGTTCTCCTTCACCTAGGGTAGCGAGTAAGGTAGACGTGTACAGCAGTACACTAACTATGTCTACAGATGATGAATGTCGGAAATGGTGCTTTCTGAGGCTCCTTACAGTTCTTGTTCATCAAGGGTAGAAAGTAAGGGAGACATGGTCAGATGTGCGCTAACTGTGTCTACAGATGGTGAATGTTGGAAATGGTGCTTTCTGAGGCTCCTTACAGTTCTTGTTCATCAAGGGTAGAAAGTAAGGGAGACATGGTCAGATGTGCGCTAACTGTGTCTACAGATGGTGAATGTTGGAAATGGTGCTTTCTGAGGCTCCTTACAGTTATTGTTCATCAAGGGTAGAAAGTAAGGGAGACATGGTCAGATGTGCGCTAACTGTGTCTACAGATGGTGAATGTTGGAAATGGTGCTTTCTGAGGCTCCTTACTGTTCTTGTTCATCAAGGGTAGAAAGTAAGGGAGACATGGTCACATGTGCGCTAACTGTGTCTACAGATAGTGAATGTTGGAAATGGTGCTTTCTGAGGCTCCTTACAGTTCTTGTTCATCAAGGGTAGAAAATAAGGGAGACTAGGTCAGATGTGCGCTAACTGTGCCTACAGATGGTGAATGTTGGAAATGGTGCTTTCTGAGGCTCCTTACAGTTCTTGTTCATCAAGGGTAGAAAGTAAGGGAGACATGGTCAGATGTGCGCTAACTGTGTCTACAGATGGTGAATGTTGGAAATGGTGCTTTCTGAGGCTCCTTACAGTTCTTGTTCATCAAGGGTAGAAAGTAAGGGAGACATGGTCAGATGTGCGCTAACTGTGTCTACAGATGGTGAATGTTGGAAATGGTGCCTTCTGAGCTCCTTACTGTTCTCCTTCACCTAGGGTAGTGAGTAAGGTAGACGTGTACAGCTGTACACTAACTATGTCTACAGATGGTGAATGTTGGAAATGGTGCTTTCTGAGGCTCCTTACAGTTCTTGTTCATCAAGGGTAGAAAGTAAGGGAGACATGGTCAGATGTGCGCTAACTGTGTCTACAGATAGTGAATGTTGGAAATGGTGCTTTTTGAGGCTCCTTACATTTCTTGTTCATCAGGGGTAGAAAGTAAGGGAGACATGGTCAGATGTGCGCTAACTGTGTCTACAGATGGTGAATGTTGGAAATGGTGCCTTCTGAGCTCCTTACTGTTCTCCTTCACCTAGGGTAGTGAGTAAGGTAGACGTGTACAGCTGTACGCTAACTATGTCTACAGATGGTGAATGTTGGAAATGGTGCTTTCTGAGGCTCCTTACAGTACTTGTTCATCAAGGGTAGAAAGTAAGGGAGACATGGTCAGATGTGCGCTAACTGTGTCTACAGATGGTGAATGTTGGAAATGGTGCTTTCTGAGGCTCCTTACAGTTCTTGTTCATCAAGGGTAGAAAGTAAGGGAGACATCGTCAGATGTGCGCTAACTGTGTTTACAGATGGTGAATGTTGGAAATGGTGCTTTCTGAGGCTCCTTACAGTTCTTGTTCATCAAGGGTAGAAAGTAAGGGAGACATGGTCAGATGTGCGCTAACTGTGTCTACAGATGGTGAATGTTGGAAATGGTGCTTTCTGAGGCTCCTTACAGTTCTTGTTCATCAAGGGTAGAAAGTAAGGGAGACATGGTCAGATGTGCGCTAACTGTGTCTACAGATGGTGAATGTTGGAAATGGTGCCTTCAGAGCTCCTTACTGTTCTTCTTCACCTAGGGTAGTGAGTAAGGTAGACGTATACAGCTGTACGCTAACTATGTCTACAGATGGTGAATGTTGGAAATGGTGCTTTCTGAGGCTCCTTACAGTTCTTGTTCATCAAGTGTAGAAAGTAAGGGAGACATGGTCAGATGTGCGCTAACTGTGTCTACAGATGGTGAATGTTGGAAATGGTGCCTTCTGAGCTCCTTATTGTTCTCCTTCACCTAGGGTAGTGAGTAAGGTAGACGTGTACAGCTGTACGCTAACTATGTCTACAGATGGTGAATGTTGGAAATGGTGCTTTCTGAGGCTCCTTACAGTTCTTGTTCATAAAGGGGAGAAAGTAAGGGAGACATGGTCAGATGTGCGCTAACTGTGTCTACAGATGGTGAATGTTGGAAATGGTGCCTTCTGAGCTCCTTACTGTTCTCCTTCACCTAGGGTAGTGAGTATGGTAGACGTGTACAGCTGTACGCTAACTATGTCTACAGATGGTGAATGTCTGAAATGGTGCTTTCTGAGGTTCCTTACAGTTCTTGTTCATCAAGGGTAGAAAGTAAGGGAGACATGTTCAGATGTGCGCTAACTGTGTCTACAGATGGTGAACGTTGGAAATGGTGCTTTCTGAGGCTCCTTACAGTTCTTGTTCATCAAGGGTAGAAAGTAAGGGAGACATGGTCAGATGTGCGCTAACTGTGTCTACAGATGGTGAATGTTGGAAATGGTGCCTTCTGAGCTCCTTACTGTTCTCCTTCACCTAGGGTAGTGAGTAAGGTAGATGTGTACAGCTGTACGCTAACTATGTCTACAGATGGTGAATGTTGGAAATGGTGCTTTCTGAGGCTCCTTACAGTTCTTGTTCATCAAGGGTAGAAAGTAAGGAAGAAATGGTCAGATGTGCGCTAACTGTGTCTACAGATGGTGAATGTTGGAAATGGTGCCTTCTGAGGCTCCTTACAGTTCTTGTTCATCAAGGGTAGAAAGTAAGGGAGACATGGTCAGATGTGCGCTAACTGTGTCTACAGATGGTGAATGTTGGAAATGGTGCCTTCTGAGCTCCTTACTGTTCTCCTTCACCTAGGGTAGTGAGTAAGGTAGACGTGTACAGCTGTACGCTAACTATGTCTACAGATGGTGAATGTTGGAAATGGTGCTTTCTGAGGCTCCTTACAGTTCTTTTTCATCAAGGGTAGAAAGTAAGGGAGACGTGGTCAGATGTGCGCTAACTGTGTCTACAGATGGTGAATGTTAGAAATGGTGCTTTCTGAGGCTCCTTACAGTTCTTGTTAATCAAGGGTAGAAAGTAAGGTAGACATGGTCAGATGTGCGCTAACTATGTCTACATATGGTGAATGTTGGAAATGGTACTTTCTGAGGCTCCTTACAGTTCTTGTTCATCAAGGGTAGAAAGTAAGGGAGACATGGTCAGATGTGCGCTAACTGTGTCTACAGATGGTGAATGTTGGAAATGATGCCTTCTGAGCTCCTTACTGTTCTCCTTCACCTAGGGTAGTGAGTAAGGTAGACGTGTACAGCTGTACGCTAACTATATCTACAGATGGTGAATGTTGGAAATGGCGCTTTCTGAGGCTCCTTACAGTTCTTGTTCATCAAGGGTAGAAAGTAAGGGAGACATGGTCAGATGTGCGCTAACTGTGTCTACAGATGGTGGATGTTGGAAATGGTGCTTTCTGAGGCTCCTTACAGTTCTTGTTCATCAAGGGTAGAAAGTAAGGGAGACATGGTTAGATGTGCGCTAACTGTGTCTACAGAAGGTGAATGTTGGAAATGGTGCCTTCTGAGCTCCTTACTGTTCTCCTTCACCTAGGGTAGTGAGCAAGGTAGTCGTGTACAGCTGTACGCTAACTATGTCTACTGATGGTGAATGTTGGAAATGGTGCTTTCTGAGGCTCCTTACAGTTCTTGTTCATCAAGGGTAGAAAGTAGGGGAGACATGGTCAGATGTGCGCTAACTGTGTCTACAGATGGTGAATGTTGGAAATGGTTCTTTCTGAGGCTCCTTACAGTTCTTGTTCATCAAGGGTAGAAAGTAAGGGAGACATGGTCAGATGTGCGCTGTGTCTACAGATGGTGAATGTTGGAAATGGTGCTTTCTGAGGCTCCTTACAGATCTTGTTCATCAAGGGTAGAAAGTAAGGGAGACATGGTCAGATGTGCGCTAACTGTGTCTACAGATGGTGAATGTTGGAAATGGTGCCTTCTGAGCTCCTTACTGTTCTCCTTCACCTAGGGTAGTGAGTAAGGTAGACGTGTCCAGCTGTACGCTAACTATGTCTACAGATGGTGAATGTTGGAAATGGTACTTTCTGAGGCTCCTTACAGTTCTTGTTCATCAAGGGTAGAAAGTAAGGGAGACATGGTCAGATGTGCGCTAACTGTGTCTACAGATGGTTAATGTTGGAAATGGTGCTTTCTGAGGCTCCTTACAGTTCTTGTTCATCAAGGGTAGAAAGTAAGGGAGACATGGTCAGATGTGCGCTAACTGTGTCTACAGATGGTGAATGTTAGAAATGGTGCTTTCTGAGGCTCCTTACAGTTCTTGTGCATCAAGGGTAGAAAGTAAGGGAGACATGGTCAGATGTGCGCTAACTGTGTCTACAGATGGTGAATGTTGGAAATGGTGCTTTGTGAGGCTCCTTACAGTTCTTGTTCATCAAGGGTAGAATGTAAGTGAGACATGGTCAGATGTGCGCTAACTGTGTCTACAGATGGTGAATGTTGGAAATGGTGCTTTCTGAGGCTCCTTACAGTTCTTGTTCATCAAGGGTAGAAAGTAAGGGAGACATGGTCAGATGTGCGCTAACTGTGTCTACAGATGGTGAATGTTGGAAATGGTGCTTTCTGAGCTCCTTACTGTTCTCCTTCACCTAGGGTAGCGAGTAAGGTAGACGTGTACAGCTGTACACTAACTATGTCTACAGATGATGAATGTCGGAAATGGTGCTTTCTGAGGCTCCTTACAGTTCTTGTTCATCAAGGGTAGAAAGTAAGGGAGACATGGTCAGATGTGCGCTAACTGTGTCTACAGATGGTGAATGTTGGAAATGGTGCTTTCTGAGGCTCCTTACAGTTCTTGTTCATCAAGGGTAGAAAGTAAGGGAGACATGGTCAGATGTGCGCTAACTGTGTCTACAGATGGTGAATGTTGGAAATGGTGCTTTCTGAGGCTCCTTACAGTTATTGTTCATCAAGGGTAGAAAGTAAGGGAGACATGGTCAGATGTGCGCTAACTGTGTCTACAGATGGTGAATGTTGGAAATGGTGCTTTCTGAGGCTCCTTACTGTTCTTGTTCATCAAGGGTAGAAAGTAAGGGAGACATGGTCACATGTGCGCTAACTGTGTCTACAGATAGTGAATGTTGGAAATGGTGCTTTCTGAGGCTCCTTACAGTTCTTGTTCATCAAGGGTAGAAAATAAGGGAGACTAGGTCAGATGTGCGCTAACTGTGCCTACAGATGGTGAATGTTGGAAATGGTGCTTTCTGAGGCTCCTTACAGTTCTTGTTCATCAAGGGTAGAAAGTAAGGGAGACATGGTCAGATGTGCGCTAACTGTGTCTACAGATGGTGAATGTTGGAAATGGTGCTTTTTGAGGCTCCTTACAGTTCTTGTTCATCAAGGGTAGAAAGTAAGGGAGACATGGTCAGATGTGCGCTAACTGTGTCTACAGATGGTGAATGTTGGAAATGGTGCCTTCTGAGCTCCTTACTGTTCTCCTTCACCTAGGGTAGTGAGTAAGGTAGACGTGTACAGCTGTACGCTAACTATGTCTACAGATGGTGAATGTTGGAAATGGTGCTTTCTGAGGCTCCTTACAGTTCTTGTTCATCAAGGGTAGAAAGTAAGGGAGACATGGTCAGATGTGCGCTAACTGTGTCTACAGATAGTGAATGTTGGAAATGGTGCTTTTTGAGGCTCCTTACATTTCTTGTTCATCAGGGGTAGAAAGTAAGGGAGACATGGTCAGATGTGCGCTAACTGTGTCTACAGATGGTGAATGTTGGAAATGGTGCCTTCTGAGCTCCTTACTGTTCTCCTTCACCTAGGGTAGTGAGTAAGGTAGACGTGTACAGCTGTACGCTAACTATGTCTACAGATGGTGAATGTTGGAAATGGTGCTTTCTGAGGCTCCTTACAGTACTTGTTCATCAAGGGTAGAAAGTAAGCGAGACATGGTCAGATGTGCGCAAACTGTGTCTACAGATGGTGAATGTTGGAAATGGTGCCTTCTGAGCTCCTTACTGTTTTCCTTCACATAGGGTAGTGAGTAAGGTAGACGTGTACAGCTGTACGCTAACTATGTCTACAGATGGTGAATGTTGGAAATGGTGCTTTCTGAGGCTCGTTACAGTTCTTGTTCATCAAGGGTAGAAAGTAAGGGAGACATGGTCAGATGTGCGCTAACTGTGTCTACAGATGGTGAATGTTGGAAATGGTGCTTTCTGAGCCTCCTTACAGTTCTTGTTCATCAAGGGTAGAAAGTAAGGGAGACATGGTCAGATGTGCGCTAACTGTGTCTGCAGATAGTGAATGTTGGAAATGGTGCTTTCTGAGGCTCCTTACAGTTCTTGTTCATCAAGGGTAGAAAGGAAGGGAGACATGGTCAGATGTGCGCTAACTGTGTCTACAGATGGTGAATGTTGGAAATGGTGCTTTCTGAGGCTCCTTACAGGTCTTGTTCATCAAGGGTTGAAAGTAAGGGAGACATGGTCAGATGTGCGCTATCTGTGTCTACAGATGGTGAATGTTGGAAATGGTGCCTTCTGAGCTCCTTACTGTTCTCTTTCACCTAGGGTAGTGAGTAAGGTAGACGTGTACAGCTGTACGCTAAGTATGTCTACAGATGGTGAATGTTGGAAATGGTGCTTTCTGAGGCTCCTTACAGTTCTTGTTCATCAAGGGTAGAAAGCAAGGGAACCATGGTCAGATGTGCGCTAACTGTGTCTACAGATAGTGAATGTTGGAATAGGTGCTTTCTGAGGCTCCTTACAGTTCTTGTTCATCAAGGGTAGAAAGTAAGGGAGACATGGTCAGATGTGCGCTAACTGTGTCTACAGATGGTGAATGTTGGAAATGTTGCTTTCTGAGGCTCCTTACAGTTCTTGTTAATCAAGGGTAGAAAGTAAGGGAGACATGGTCAGATGTGCGCTAACTGTGTCTACAGATGGTGAATGTTGGAAATGGTGCTTTCTGAGGCTCCTTACAGTTCTTGTTAATCAAGGGTAGAAAGTAAGGGAGACATGGTCAGATGTGCGCTAACTGTGTCTACAGATGGTGAATGTTGGAAATGGTGCTTTCTGAGGCTCCTTACAGTTCTTGTTAATGAAGGGTAAAAAGTAAGGGAGACATGGTCAGATGTGCGCTAACTGTGTCTACAGATGGTGAATGTTGGAAATGGTGCTTTCTGAGGCTCCTTACAGTTCATGCTTATCAAGGGTAGAAAGTAAGGGAGACATGGTCAGATGTGCGCTAACTGCGTCTACAGATGGTGAATGTTGGAAATGGTGCCTTCTGAGCTCCTTACTGTTTTCCTTCACCTAGGGTAGTGAGTAAGGTAGACGTGTACAGCTGTACGCTAACTATGTCTACAGATGGTGAATGTTTAAAATGGTGCTTTCTGAGGCTCCTTACTGTTCTTGTTCATCAAGGGTAGAAAGTAAGGGAGACATGGTCAGACGTGCGCTAACTGTGTCTACAGATGGCGAATGTTGGAAATGGTGCCTTCTGAGCTCCTTACTGTTCTCCTTCACCTAGGGTAGTGAGTAAGGTAGACGTGTACAGCTGTACGCTAACTATGTCTACAGATGGTGAATGTTGGAAATGGTGCTTTCTGAGGCTCATTACAGTTCTTGTTCATCAAGGGTAGAAAGTAAGGGAGACATGGTCAGATGTGCGCTAACTGTGTCCACAGATGGTGAATGTTGGAAATGGTGCTTTCTGAGGCTCCTTAGAGTTCTTGTTCATCAAGGGTAGAAAGTAAGGGAGACATGGTCAGATGTGCGCTAACTGTGTCTACAGATGGTGAATGTTGGAAATGGTGATTTCTGAGGCTCTTTACAGTTCTTGTTCATCAAGGGTAGAAAGTAAGGGAGACATGGTCAGATGTGCGCTAACTGTGTCTACAGATAGTGAATGTTGGAAATGGTGCTTTCTGAGGCCCCTTACAGTTCTTGTTCATCAAGGGTAGAAAGTAAGGGAGACATGGTCAGATGTGAGCTAACTGTGTCTACAGATGGTGAATGTTGGAAATGGTGCTTTCTGAGGCTCCTTACAGTTCTTGTTCATCAAGGGTAGAAAGTAAGGGAGACATGGTCAGATGTGCGCTAACTGTGTCTACAGATGGTGAATGTTGGAAATGGTGCATTCTGAGCTCCTTACTGTTCTCCTTCACCTAGGGTAGTGAGTAAGATAGACGTGTGCAGCTGTACGCTAACTATGTCTACAGATGGTGAATGTTGGAAATGGTGCTTTCTGAGGCTCCTTACAGTTCTTGTTCATCAAGGGTAGAAAGTAAGGGAGACATGGTCAGATGTGCGCTAACTGTGTCTACAGATGGTGAATGTTGGATATGGTGCTTTCTGAGGCTCCTTACAGTTCTTGTTCATCAAGGGTAGAAAGTAAGGGAGACATGGTCAGATCTGCGCTAACTGCGTCTACAGATGGTGAATGTTGGAAATGGTGCCCTCTGAGCTCCTTACTGTTCTCCTTCACCTAGGGTAGTGAGTAAGGTAGACGTGTACAGCTGTACGCTAACTATGTCTAGAGATGGTGAATGTTGGAAATGGTGCTTTCTGAGGCTCCTTACAGTTCTTGTTCATCAAGGGTAGAAAGTAAGGGAGACATGGTCAGATGTGCGCTAACTGTGTCTACAGATAGTGAATGTTGGAAATGGTGCTTTCTGAGGCTCCTTACAGTTCTTGTTCATCAGGGGTAGAAAGTAAGGGAGACATGGTCAGATGTGCGCTAACTGTGTCTACAGATGGTGAATGTTGGAAATGGTGCCTTCTGAGCTCCTTACTGTTCTCCGTCACCTAGGGTAGTGAGTAAGGTAGACGTGTACAGCTGTACGCTAACTATGTCTACAGATGGTGAATGTTGGAAATGGTGCTTTCTGAGGCTCCTTACAGTTCTTGTTCATCAAGGGTAGAAAGTAAGGGAGACATGCTCAGATGTGCGCTAACTGTGTCTACAGATGGTGAATGTTGGAAATGGTGCTTTCTGAGGCTCCTTACAGTTCTTGTTCATCAAGGGTAGAAAGTAAGGGAGACATGGTCAGATGTGCGCAAACTGTGTCTACAGATGGTGAATGTTGGAAATGGTGCCTTCTGAGCTCCTTACTGTTCTCCTTCACCTAGGGTAGTGAGTAAGGTAGACGTGTACAGCTGTACGCTAACTATGTCTACAGATGGTGAATGTTGGAAATGGTGCTTTCTGAGGCTCCTTACAGTTCTTGTTCATCAAGGGTAGAGAGTAAGGGAGACATGGTCAGATGTGCGCTAACTGTGTCTACAGATAGTGAATGTTGGAAATGGTGCTTTCTGAGGCTCCTTACAGTTCTTGTTCATCAAGGGTAGAAAGTAAGGGAGACATGGTCAGATGTGCGCTAACTGTGTCTACAGATGGTGAATGTTGGAAATTTTGCTTTCTGAGGCTCCTTACAGTTCTTGTTCATCAAGGGTAGAGAGTAAGGGAGACATGGTCAGATGTGCGCTAACTGTGTCTACAGATGGTGAATGTTGGAAATGGTGCTTTCTGAGGCTCCTTACAGTTCTTGTTCATCGAGGGTAGAAAGTAAGGGAGACATGGTCAGATGTGCGCTAACTGTGTCTACAGATAGTGAATGTTGGAAATGGTGCTTTCTGAGGCTCCTTACAGTTCTTGTTCATCAAGGGTAGAAAGGAAGGGTGACATGGTCAGATGTGCGCAAACTGTGTCTACAGATGGTGAATGTTGGAAATGGTGCTTTCTGAGGCTCCTTACAGTTCTTGTTCATCAAGGGTAGAAAGAAAGGGAGACATGGTCAGATGTGCGCTAACTGTGTCTACAGATGGTGAATGTTGGAAATGGTGCCTTCTGAGGCTCCTTACAGTTCTTGTTCATCAAGGGTAGAAAGTAAGGGAGACATGGTCAGATGTGCGCTAACTGTGTCTACAGATGGTGAATGTTGGAAATGGTGCTTTCTGAGGCTCCTTACAGTTCTTGTTAATCAAGGGTAGAAAGTAAGGGAGACATGGTCAGATGTGCGCTAACTGTGTCTACAGATGGTGAATGTTGGAAATGGTGCTTTCTGAGGCTCCTTACAGTTCTTGTTAATGAAGGGTAAAAAGTAAGGGAGACATGGTCAGATGTGCGCTAACTGTGTCTACAGATGGTGAATGTTGGAAATGGTGCTTTCTGAGGCTCCTTACAGTTCATGCTTATCAAGGGTAGAAAGTAAGGGAGACATGGTCAGATGTGCGCTAACTGCGTCTACAGATGGTGAATGTTGGAAATGGTGCCTTCTGAGCTCCTTACTGGTTTCCTTCACCTAGGGTAGTGAGTAAGGTAGACGTGTACAGCTGTACGCTAACTATGTCTACAGATGGTGAATGTTTAAATGGTGCTTTCTGAGGCTCCTTACTGTTCTTGTTCATCAAGGGTAGAAAGTAAGGGAGACATGGTCAGACGTGCGCTAACTGTGTCTACAGATGGCGAATGTTGGAAATGGTGCCTTCTGAGCTCCTTACTGTTCTCCTTCACCTAGGGTAGTGAGTAAGGTAGACGTGTACAGCTGTACGCTAACTATGTCTACAGATGGTGAATGTTGGAAATGGTGCTTTCTGAGGCTCATTACAGTTCTTGTTCATCAAGGGTAGAAAGTAAGGGAGACATGGTCAGATGTGCGCTAACTGTGTCCACAGATGGTGAATGTTGGAAATGGTGCTTTCTGAGGCTCCTTACAGTTCTTGTTCATCAAGGGTAGAAAGTAAGGGAGACATGGTCAGATGTGCGCTAACTGTGTCTACAGATGGTGAATGTTGGAAATGGTGATTTCTGAGGCTCCTTACAGTTCTTGTTCATCAAGGGTAGAAAGTAAGGGAGACATGGTCAGATGTGCGCTAACTGTGTCTACAGATAGTGAATGTTGGAAATGGTGCTTTCTGAGGCCCCTTACAGTTCTTGTTCATCAAGGGTAGAAAGTAAGGGAGACATGGTCAGATGTGAGCTAACTGTGTCTACAGATGGTGAATGTTGGAAATGGTGCTTTCTGAGGCTCCTTACAGTTCTTGTTCATCAAGGGTAGAAAGTAAGGGAGACATGGTCAGATGTGCGCTAACTGTGTCTACAGATGGTGAATGTTGGAAATGGTGCATTCTGAGCTCCTTACTGTTCTCCTTCACCTAGGGTAGTGAGTAAGATAGACGTGTGCAGCTGTACGCTAACTATGTCTACAGATGGTGAATGTTGGAAATGGTGCTTTCTGAGGCTCCTTACTGTTCTTGTTCATCAAGGGTAGAAAGTAAGGGAGACATGGTCAGACGTGCGCTAACTGTGTCTACAGATGGCGAATGTTGGAAATGGTGCCTTCTGAGCTCCTTACTGTTCTCCTTCACCTAGGGTAGTGAGTAAGGTAGACGTGTACAGCTGTACGCTAACTATGTCTACAGATGGTGAATGTTGGAAATGGTGCTTTCTGAGGCTCATTACAGTTCTTGTTCATCAAGGGTAGAAAGTAAGGGAGACATGGTCAGATGTGCGCTAACTGTGTCCACAGATGGTGAATGTTGGAAATGGTGCTTTCTGAGGCTCCTTAGAGTTCTTGTTCATCAAGGGTAGAAAGTAAGGGAGACATGGTCAGATGTGCGCTAACTGTGTCTACAGATGGTGAATGTTGGAAATGGTGATTTCTGAGGCTCCTTACAGTTCTTGTTCATCAAGGGTAGAAAGTAAGGGAGACATGGTCAGATGTGCGCTAACTGTGTCTACAGATAGTGAATGTTGGAAATGGTGCTTTCTGAGGCCCCTTACAGTTCTTGTTCATCAAGGGTAGAAAGTAAGGGAGACATGGTCAGATGTGAGCTAACTGTGTCTACAGATGGTGAATGTTGGAAATGGTGCTTTCTGAGGCTCCTTACAGTTCTTGTTCATCAAGGGTAGAAAGTAAGGGAGACATGGTCAGATGTGCGCTAACTGTGTCTACAGATGGTGAATGTTGGAAATGGTGCATTCTGAGCTCCTTACTGTTCTCCTTCACCTAGGGTAGTGAGTAAGATAGACGTGTGCAGCTGTACGCTAACTATGTCTACAGATGGTGAATGTTGGAAATGGTGCTTTCTGAGGCTCCTTACAGTTCTTGTTCATCAAGGGTAGAAAGTAAGGGAGACATGGTCAGATGTGCGCTAACTGTGTCTACAGATGGTGATTGTTGGAAATGGTGCTTTCTGAGGCTCCTTACAGTTCTTGTTCATCAAGGGTAGAAAGTAAGGGAGACATGGTCAGATCTGCGCTAACTGCGTCTACAGATGGTGAATGTTGGAAATGGTGCCCTCTGAGCTCCTTACTGTTCTCCTTC